>NC_080671.1:368324549-368628269 GCF_030247195.1 Topomyia yanbarensis | reverse complement strand
CGTGGGCAGTTTTGGAGGTTGGATGTACCAGCACTTTAGTGACAGTTGTGTTTAGCAAAATATGTAAATTTTGTCGGTCGACGGCTGGGCGTAGGAAAGCTCTCGCGGCACTGTGTCGAATACCGTTTTTACTGGTAGTTTGAGCAATCATAAATCCAGTCGTGTTTGCTCCGTTAAGATCCTGCACCGTATAACCTAATTCTTCGCCTCCTTTAAGCACAGCATACGAGAATGGTGGATTGTAAGGGAATTTGGAAACTGGCAGTAGACCTCCTGTTGTGTGGAACTTGCTATCGACTTCGTTAATTTGTTGGTTATCCTCCGACTTGAGGAAGTATGGCAGAACGTCCTTCCACTTCCAGCCAGGATTGCCCATTGCTTCCCAGTCATCGTAGTCCACCGGATTTCCACGAATATACATCATACCGTTCATTACTGACGTTCCACCCAGGACCTTACCCCTAGGCCAGTAGCATCGTTGTTCGGGAGATCCTAAACAAGCGTGCTGTTCGGGCTCAGTGTTGAACTTCCAATCGATATCGCTGCCGATATAGTTGAGAAACATGGACGGGATTTGAGCCCCCGTCGGTTCGTCTGGACCTGAAAAGGAGAGCGGAAATAAAGCGCTAATGATTAACGATGATGTGATTGGTAAGTTAATTTTATCGCTAATTGTGTTCATGCTGCGTCATCTGAACAGAACGGTGATACAAATTCGACCGCCAATCTATTCATACTATATGTAAGTACAAATGAACACGAGGGGGTATATTTGAGTCAAAAAAATGTTCTACTTTCTACAACCTTATCAGCTCATGGTAATAGGATAGATATTGGTAAATAAACATTGATGGATGAGTTCATGCAGTTCAAACTACGAATAACTGTATGTGTATACTTCATCATAGGCTCGCATAGCCTACTTCATGGGGCTGGTCAATCTAACTGTTAGATTCTAACGTATGGCGTTTTTGATTAACCCGAAACTGAGTCAGGTTCTAACATCAACCGCTGTGAGTTCATACATTTTGACAGCAGTTGAGGTTAGAACCTGACTCAGTTTCGCTTCAAACAAAAACGACATTAAATACTTGACATTAATGTAGTTCTCATTATCCAGAAAAATGATTTTTTGTCCAGTTTTTGGTACTAAAAAAAGTTATTTTATTTCATTTTTAAAATATAGGGGGAAGTGGCCTAATTCGGACCGCTGGTCAATTCGCTGCACCGAGCTGTTTCTTAGCTATGGTAATATTATGAAAAGCTTATATATCATTTTCATGGCAGTCTTGTTCAATGTCCTATATAGTTTCAAACACAATCTGTTAGATGTTGTAGGAAGGAAAATAATTTTATAATACTTGACGTATGTAGTTACACATATATCTACGTATGTAATTACACATATAACTATACGGGTTCGTATAGTTTGTATTAACATTGTACAAAACACAGTTGAGCAGCTAGCGTTCGAAATACGAATTTTATGGTGTGTGAGGATTCAGTGTATCATAAGAGTGTTTTTTATGTAACACACTTGTAAATATTACACGCGGTATTGCATAACAATTATTTATAACTTTATTGAGCCTGAAATTATTGTTATCAGTGGCCGAGAATTATTTTACCAAACGAGGTCGTATATTATCCCAGATTAAATTCTCTCAAAATTCGTCATTGATTAACAGAGTTCCAACCGAGAATCTCTCACAATTGTGAAGCAAGCGCAAGAAAAAAATGGATCTAGACGGTTCAATAAGTTGACTGGGAGAAACTCAAAAATTCTCATTCTACAAAAAAAAAAGAACTTTCATAATTTCCATCAAAATTAAACTAATAATAGCTTTTTTTTTTGGTTATTAGCAGACTATAATTTTCCATAAAAATATTTTTTTAGGATTGCTTGATTTTGCTCAAAATCTTAACCAAGCGTTTATTTTTTTTAAATGAAGAAAAATTAAGAAAAAGTTCAATAAACTCATAAATAACGTCAGAACCAGTAAAACCAGTAAACCGTCAGCACTAAAACAAAATGTTCAAACGACCGAAAGTGCATTCAATTATCTTTATTACAACACAATAATTTTCATTTTGTAGCTGCACTACAACCGAAGATATTTGGATTTTGTTTCGTATTTAGTACCCGATTTTACCTTGAAAATGACCATCAGTTTATTGAATTTAGAAATGCTGTAAACTAGTGTAACGTATCACTTTACTGAACCTGAAAACATAAATCATTTGGATAAACGAGGTCGAATATTACCCCAGATTAAATTCTCTCAAAATTCTTCATTTTATTTATTTTACAGAGTTCTATCAGAGAATCCCATATATATTATGAATCAACCCTAGAAAATTGGGATCGGGACGGTTTAATAATTTAACCCCGAAGAACTGAAAATTTTCCATTTCACAAAAAAATAAATAACTTTCACAATTTTCATCGGATTTAAATTATTAAGGGCTTATTTCCATTAGATTTCAGCATGCTTTAAGTTCCACTAAAATATGATTTTTAGAATTGCTATATCTTGCTCAAAATCTTGACAAAACATAAAACGTACATAAACGTACATTTTATTTTAGAGGTCAAATTCATTTTTTTTAGTCTAGCTCGAAAACTGTTCCACTGCAATTTTTTTGGATTTCATTTTCGGACTTTAAAAATGACCACCAGCTTACTGAGTTCAGAAATGCTGTAAACTAGTGTAAGTTATGCCTAAGGTCCATTATGCCAATTGTCCATTATGCTTAATGTCCTTTATGTCTAACGTATATCATGCATTCCTCGCGCGTATTTACTGTTTTCTTGTAGCTTTTAAATAGTTTCCAATACCGTCTTGATGTCGAAAGCAAAGTTGCAGGAAATTTTACGCGAATTTTGAAAAAAAAAACTTATTGTTCTTGATGCAGAAACGCGGGAGACTTATGCAAAGATCGTAAAAACAAAAGTTTTGTTTTTGTTAAAACAAAATTAAAAATATTTCGAAAACTACCGCATATTTTAAATTTCGTGTTATGAGTATTTTTATTTGAAATACTGTTTGGAATCATAGTCAATAAGAAAATATGTTGAAATTTGTTGTCAGGAAAACTTTCTTATTAAAAGCTTCTCTATAATCCAAATAAACTAGAAAAATTAAAAGCGATAAACATTTGATTGTTCATACGCGAAGAAACGCGATTTGCTTATAAAAAGGCTTATTTTTATGAATTAATTGTTTTTGTTGAAACAAAATTCCAAATGTTTTGAAAACTTTGACATTTTGGAAGATTTTGTAGAGGGCATTTTGATTTGAAATGACATAATGACAAAATGACAATTTAAGAACATGTTAAAGTTATCGTTATAAAAACTTTTTTTGCTGGCAGTTTCTCCATAATGCAATTACATTTAAATTTTTTTGTTAAGTTCTTTATTGACAAAAGATAAAAATTTTAAAAAATTGTTTTTTTGTATTTACACTAAAAAAAAGAATTGTGGCATCCTTCACAAAAACAACATTTTGTGGTAAAAAATATTTTTTCAGCGCACAATGGCTTTTTTTACACGGTTTTGTTTGGAACGGTTTTACATGGCTTTTTACACGGATTTCGCAATTAACATGGTTTTTCGCAAAAAGTCCTTTTGAAGGCAAAAGACTTAGATGATTTTCAATCAAGTTTCATTTTGCACGGGTTTTGAAATTAACACGGTTTCTGCCTTTATTCCAAGAGCTTTTGAATGCAAAGAATTTTAAAGATTATTTGTAAAAGGGGAAAAGGCTGATATTGAAGATTCCTTCTGGCCCGCACAAACTGGTTGCTTTTGGAACAATATTAACGAGTAGACGCCAAATATATTTGTCTAAGGCCATTTTGAAAATCAAGATGACGAGTTCCGGTTTAATGGAATTCTCTAAAACCCCATTCACAAGGGTATTTTTGGAACGGGATTGAAGAGTAAACGTCAGATATCAGTGGAATTTCCTAAAACATGCCAAATATCGAAGTTTATGACCATTTCGAAAACCAAGATGGCGACTTCCGGTTCAATGGAATTTTCTAAAACCCAGTCAGTTTGGGTATTTTTTGGACGGGCTTGACCAGTAGACACCAGATATCGATGTCTGGGGCCATTTTGAAAACCAAGATGGAAACTTCCGGTATATTTGAATTCTCTAAAATCTAATCAATATGGGTAAATTTAGAATGGGATTGACGAGAAGTTTCCAAACATCGATATCTGAGGCCTTTTCGAAAGCCAAGATGACCACTTCGGCCTAGTAAAATTTTCAATCACCTAAACAATTTTTGGAATAGCTTTGATAAATGGATACCGGATGTTAATTTCAGAAGTTATGTTTTAATCCAAGAATTCTAGTTTAGTGGACATCTTATTCATCTTTATAATACAATAAACACCCGATTTTATTATTTCCCCCTGATTTTGTCAGCTTTTTGATTCGATTTAGAGTTTCGTATGAAAATCTGCTCGATGGGGTCTAGCAGACATATCAACTCAAATTCGAGTAAATCCATTCCTGATCATGAGCACATTTTTCTTATCCAAAGTATACAATAATAATTAGAACCATCTTGGGTGTTCAGGAATCAAGAATTAGTAGTGTCTGGCTCAAATGGCACGTTCTCCATGTCGATCGGAGATTTGCGCCTTGCCAAGAATCCTCTTTTCATCATTTCCTGATGAGAAGGATTAGGGAAGTGGTAAGGTTAGGGTAAGGAAAATAACAACACAGAACAATTAAATCAAAGCATTCTGCACCCCCGGTGGGTGCTGAACGATCTGTAGGTGCTACAATAGCAGGAATTAAGCTTCCAACCCCCCGAGGGATTTATAATTTTTATTTAAGCAATGAGCAGATATATCAGCACCTCCGAGGGGATATTGAGATAACAGAACGACAACAACCCCGAAGAAATATTGTCATTCAAATACGCCTAAAACTATAGCTCATTACCACACTGGGTTAGGAACAATAGCATATTCTTCAGTTTCAGCTCTCTGTACAAAGTTTCATCTATGTATGGAGAACCAAAAATTCGGATATGTAATTGCATTACTACAGGGCAGTTGCGTATCAAATGATATGATGTTCCGTAATCGGATTCACAAAGATCACATGAATAATACTCATCGCGCTGAATAGTAGCCATGCGATAATTGAGTTTGCAATGTCCGGTCAGTGCCCTGACTAATATACTGTAGTTGTGCTTGGAAAAATGCAACAAATTCTTTGACATTTTCGGACTCATATCCGGTAGAAAAGTATTTGTTTGAACGCAAGTTTGCAAGCTACGCCAATGGTTGGCATGTTCGGATGCAGCCCAAGAGCGAATCTTGTGCTTTATCCAACTTATCGACAGTGGTAAAACTAGTTCTAGACCAACGAAGTCAGTCGCAGCGCCAGCTCTAGCTAATTCACCGGCTCGGCCCTCCAACAAACAACTGTCAGTATAACAAACTACGTATTCTTCAAGTTGTCGCTCCATCCAGCCAGACAACCATTCCTCGCGAAGAGGAATTCTCACATTGAAAGTGCTAAAAGAAAAAATACAAGTGAGCGTAAGGTCACTGGGAGCAAGTGTATACTCATCCCAAGTAACCATTTGGGTGGCTAGTTGCGCGATTTATTGGATTACTGTTCCAGAGCCTAGTAATCTTAAGACGGTATGCACAAGAAAATGTTTCTTGTTTCAGAAACACATGTACTGGTTTTATGTTAAAGAGTGCCTCTAGAGCAGCAATAGGTGTTGTCGAGAACGCACCAGTCATCGCCATCAAGACCATCCTCTGAAGATGGTTTAACTTTGATTGGATTGTCATGTCTTCTCCCTTCTGCCACCAAACAAGGCACCCGTATGCCAGTATTGGTCTAACAATTGTTGTGTAGATCTACTGAATGTTCCAGAGTTTGAGTCTCCAAGATTTGTCGAAAGTCCGTGTACATTGGCCGAAGGCCATGCAAGCTTTCCTAATCCTGAAATTGATGTGAGCTTCCCAATTATGTTTTGAGTCAAGAATTATCCCAACGTACTTAACTTGATCTGCGATAATAATTCAGAGTCAAAGAACGGAAATGGACGAACTCCGGTTGTAATTCTTCGTTGCGTGAAAAGCACCATTGATGTTTTATTTGGATTAACTGATAGTCCAACATGAAGACACCATTGCTCAACAACACATAAGGCTTGTTGCATCAAATCAAAAATTGTGTTAATGCAAATACCGGTGATCATTATATGATAATCATCGACGAAACCATACGTCGGAACCCCAAGATCATTAGGTTTCCTCAAGAATCCATCGGCGACAAGGTTCCATAGAAGTGGTGACAGCACACCACCTTAAGGACATCCGCAGACACTCAGTTTCCTTATCTCTACTGGTCTTAACGATGAGCACAGATGTCGGTTGCTAAGCATTGCGTGTATCCAGTTCGTGATATATGAAGGGACTCCATGATCTCGTGTTGCTTCCAAAATGGATTCGAAAGAAATGTTATCAAAAGCACCTTCAATATCGAGAAAAACTCATAAACTTGATTGATTCTGTGAAAAAGCTTTTTCAATGTTGTAGACAACATTGTGTAACAGAGTGGTAGTAGACTTGAGAAGGAAGGAGGTCAGACTGACTTTGCCTTCTCATATGTGACGCGGCCACCTTTGGGAATGAATGGGACAGTTGTTTCCGCCATACTAATAGAATGTATCCTGTTGCAAAACTATAAGTAAAATCTTTTTTCAGAATATGCTTGAAGTGTTCATATCCTTTTTGTAGTAGAACTGGAATGACTCCATCTTTTCTCGGAGATTTATAAGGAGCAAAACTGTTAATCGCCCATTTGATCGATTCAGTTGTCACAATTCTACGAGCAAATGTCTAAGAATCAGAACTACCTGCAAATAACTCAGGGGCAGTCGTCGATCCGTACGACCTGTGTCAAAAAGGCAATTGAGTACTACATCTTCTTCAGATCAGTATTCACCACTAGCAGATCTAATCGAACCGACATGAAAAACTTTCAATTTCGAAAGTAACTTAGTTAATCTGCTAGTCTCGTTGAGACCTGAGACATTTGTGCAGAGGCTTTTCCAACAACTTCGCTCAGAGGGTCGAAGGGCATTTCTGTATACTTTGCGAGCCAACGGAAAGGCCTCCGAACCGTCCTTTCGGTATTCCACCAAGGTATTCCTCTAGAAGCACGCATAACGCGAAGTGGGCAAGCCTCTTCGTATGCTACTGTTATGAGTGAGTTTGTTTTATCCACGACCTCATCCACGTCAATCGTTGGAAGATACTCATGAAACCTAGCCACCAAGCCCTCTTTGTAGAATTTCGTAGATTTGGGATTACGATATGTGACATTATGTAGCGAGACGTTTAAATCGTCAAATGCACTTTTGATCAAATAACGACGGTTCGAGCTCGTTCGGTACGAGCCAGTTTGCAAACTCATGCATCAGAACAGAGAGTTACATCTAACATCTCGTTTCTGCCAGCTCGTGCAAATGTTGTGTTATTTCCTACATTGAATATATTGATATCTGAGCTGCCCCAAACTATGTGCTGGGCATTTGCATCACCGCCGATTATGAATGGAATCCCATTTCAGTTACAGTATGATACAACCCTTTTGAAATCATCAGAAGGTGAAGGTTCATTATGTGGCAAATATGTCGACAAATAGACGTATTCCTTGTTTATGCTACCTACAGTCATATTGACCGAGACAGCACAAATATTGCGAGTTGTGATGTCGAATATAAGATATACGTCAATAGCACTACTCGCAAGAACTCAAGCGCGAGGTAGTTCACGTGGATTTGTGATCCCATTTGTGTTGAAAGCTAATTTCCAACATAGAAGTTTCCTTCATGGAAATACAGTTATTGAACCAACGCTATAGAAGCTTTTCTTTCCTGCACAAGGCGGGATAGATTCATAGTTGCTGTACGTTCATGCTTAAGATTAATTTGTGCTACTCTAACCTAACCATACTCGATTACAGCACTATACATTTCATCATCAGCAGTTGTTGTGCAGCAACTAGAAGATACCAAACACGTTGGCTTATAATCGCCTATTGCGAACCCCGAAGTGGGTATTAGGGAAATGTCCTCAATTTGAATACCATGATTTGAGAAGCAAACGTCCACTGTTTCAGAGATTCGCTTAACACAATAAGGGTAAGAACCACGACACTCCGTGCGCAACTGGCTTATTTTAGTCCTGCCAGCCATTCAGACTCCCGATCAAAATGAAATAACAAGATTATAACAGAATACAATTTTCGTATCAGATTGTGTTATAAATTTGGTCTCGTTAGTAGTTAAAATAACAGAAAATGTTATAATTTGTAACACATTGTTACTTAATTTGTATAATAAGCAACAATGTGAGATATAGCTTTAATTTTTTTTTGTTGGGTGTTTCTGATCGGGCTGTTATAAACCTACTAGTGGACCCTAGACGGCTAAAAAGCTAGGGATCATTCATGACCGTTTTTCCGCTTGAAGGTTTGTAGGCAAGTTTTTTCATAGACATTATTACCGTACAGTGCACGCATAGCTTAATAAGGTTGATGCGGATGTGACGGTAAATCGCTCGGGCTGTTCATAACTATTCGGAGTTCTCGATCTCACAATGATTGTGAGCTCGCGCTTTCAATATATCTGCTTTCGGATTCAATCACTGAAAGTAATCTAAAATTCAATTAGTTTCAAGTAATAATGTTTCGGTTTTTGACAATTGTAATTAACTAAAACTAAAGAAACACTACAAGCTGATACCATACTTCCTCATAACAGTTTCTCATAAGGTGCGGTGAACCTGACAGCAAATCGTGATTTTAATCAGTGATTCACTCAGAGATTGCCACATTCCACGGTAAGATAACAAAAAAAAATGCTACCAACCAGCAACAAAACAACAAAATAGCGGAAAATACGCGTGATTTAATGTTATGCTTAGGGAAAAGATTTTTTGCCCTCCGGTTTGCGTAGGTAGCGCGGATAAGTTGGCACCGTCATGATGATGGTGGGTGATATGGAAATCCGACAGAGGCATGATAATCGCCAGCCAACAAAAGCTCGCATCGTCTGTGATTGCGATCTCGAAAGGCGCAACGCATCTATCAAAGCTCACTCTCAACATGGGTGTGGGGTGTGGGAGTTGCTGCTGGTCAAATGTGAGTGTGTGTGCAAGAATGTATGATGGGAAGGAAATGCCGTCAATGCTGAGATATGCTTCAATGGAATACCTCGGTGCTCGGTGAACCATGCTGAACTAATCGGTGTTACTTGATGGGCTAATCTGTAACGAGATTTTCATCCGTGTACTTGGAGGAAGCTAGGCGCGTTGGTTGAAGTGGAGTGCTGTTGCAAGAATATGTTGTCTTTTGAAAGCGTTTTGTAATTTATGTATTTCACAATCGGTTGGTTTTCTCGGCTGGAGAATTTTCATTAGCTCGATTAGGTATTTCCAATAATAACGAAACATTTGCCACTCTAGTTGAAAAGCTACCGGAAGCAATATCAATCAATTGATTTTGTCTATAGCTGGCATTCTAAATTCAACGCAAAATCAATATTCCAACGGACTACATTGGTCATCAGTTTGATACCACATCGAAAATCATGCTGTTACTAGTAAGACCTCTCTCAATTACGAAACCAGAATCCTTCCCGAAAGCACAACCCAGCCGCAAGCATAATCATCAATCAATTCAGCAGCATAATTTCATTATTCTCAAGCATCGAATCCACTTTGTTTTACTATCAGTTACGCCCTCCCCCCACTCACGATGAGCCGCAATTGATGGCCATCTTCACCGCATATCCCAGCAAAGCTGCCAACAATGAAACCAACCCAGATTCAACTACGAAATGTCTGCCAAAGACGAGAGCGTAGCAATCTCAGCTCTATTATCTGCTAATACTTCGATTATCGCCGGTATTTGCAACGTAACCCGTACTAGCCATCATACCAGCGCACTGTGTACAATTGCACAAACCACTTCACCGATCATTGATCACCAGCGCAGCGCAGGCTAAGGTCTTAGTCCGCCGTTCGCCGCATGGCCATCCAATCCAGAGGCCATCGTGTTGTGCGGATCTTTCGGGGGAGAACGTACTGAGCTGCTTAGCGAGCAGAGAAAAAAAACGCGCGATCCAAATGCATCTTAGTGAATTGTAGGTCTATCCGAACCTCGGCCGGATCTTGGCGCCGAATGGTTCAAAAAAGTTGGCGATGCAAGAAAAGCTAGACTACAGACTGCTTAACTATACGAACGGAAAAAAAACGATACCGGAGAAGCGCATTTACATAACGTTATAATTGCTTTCGAATTTTGCAAAAGCCATTGAAATGCTTTGACTCCGCAAAACAATTGAGCTTTAAAGTAGAACAAACCCCGCTTGCTCGCTGTTCGATTCGTGCAGCTTGCTCTCAAGTAATTAAGAGACCCCTCTAGCGAACATCGCCTATAGCGCCTATTGAAGCTGTTAATGTATCTGAGAGAGAGAGTAAAACTTCACTCTGAGAGTTGTGAAGGATGGGAATGGTGGAGTATATAAGTAAAGAAGTGGATAAGTCATATTTGACCAAAAATCAATTAGTAGGTCATATTTTTACGTTTTTCATTACTGGCTTTAATCATAAGATTATTCGTTTGTCATGTTTTTTCCGATTTTGACGGAACTAGATAACTTTAAAAAGTCTCAAATGAAAGGTACAACCTTCCCATCGGCTGCTATTGAATTTTTTATTGATTGGACTTCCGGTTCCGGAGTTACGAGTTGAAGAGTGCAATCACACAGCAAATTCCCATATAAACTGAAATGAAAAATTTTCAAAATCAAATTTGTATTTTTGATGCCAAATGACTTTAAAATGCATGAAACATTGAGATGTTTGACAAAAATTGACTTCTTTGGACTTTGGTACATTTTTGACTTTCTCATATAGAAAGGTTATGCAATCACTCTAAAAATCGTCAATCATACCGGCCCGAGGGGGGTATGCAGTGACGGGTTGCTACTTTAAAATTAAAACTAGTTTAAAATTTCTTAACAAGTTGAAAATTTTCGGCAGGACCCGGATCTCCTGGATCTTTCTCCATGATCCGTCGCTGGTTTCAAGCGATGTTTCAGTATCACATAGTATCTCAAGATCGTGGCTGTCGATCCGCTGTATGTATGTGCAAATCGTACTGAACATGTAATATTCATTTCCACCATTGTATTGAACATAACCAGCCATGGAATCGTAGTCTGGACAAATGAGACAAGCACAATTGCACCACTAGGTGGATTAAAACAGGTTTTTATTTTGGGAATGCGTCGAGTTGAGACGAAAACGTAATATGATTAATAACGAGGATAACACTTTCCGAATGTAGAGAGAAATTTATGAAAAATGACGATTTCCATTCGATTCTAGCAGGTTCTGATCGATTTTGATGAGAATTTGATTTTTGTTGTATGACCAATTATATGTATAGGTCAAATGTTTAAAAACAGTAATTTAAGGTCCAGATAGCATCATTTTGAAACAGCCAACTTCGGAGGGTTACTATCTTCGATGAGTTTTACAAACGTTAAACAGCGCATCATTTGATAAAATAATTTTGACGGTATATCGTCCAAGAAGTATTTATGGTGAATTTTCTCAGGTTAATATTCATGACTACAATAAAGTCTCAACATATTCACTAAAGACATGAACTCTGTTACTATTTTCTGAAAGATTAATTCTGCATAATTTTAAAACTTCAAAAATTACGGTTTCGGAATTATGCCGTTTGGACAGTATGATCGATTTTCACCAAACCGAATTTCTGGCTACGCCGCTGATTTCAAGTAAGTAGAAACAAAGTCGTTCTACACTCGTTCACAAGAAACTTCTTCGAATGCTGAATATCTATTATAACACATTGAAACCCCGATTTTATCAGCCAAATATGAACATATGTTTGATGGGCTCTAGCAGACGAACAAGACTGAATTCGAGTAAATCCTTTCTTGAGCATGTTTTTCTTATCATGAAGATATGCGAAATATTTTAGATTTAGTCAATGTCCCCATTATGTCAACCTAAAATACACCATGAGACTGATAAAAATGGGTCTTTATTGTATGTATTATTCACTGTGTTTCACAGTAATAGGTACATTTCATTTTTGGGGATTTTTATTGCATCGAACTACAACAATTTTTAGGTAGTTTTCAAGGGGTTATTTTAAAGACTTCTTCCAAAATTTGGCGAACCTATTCCAATTCGTGTACCAATTAATTGGTATACTTAAGGGTTTATTTGTTGCAGATAAAGAAAATACTGAAATTTTCAGCTTTTTTCCTACACAATATTACGAAAGCTTATCGAACAAATTTTCCTAATAAGTTAATGAAAATTATAAACTATTTGAAATTTTCTAATAGCTTAATTTTTTATTTAACCGTGATTTTTTAATAAATAGTGACCATCGCTTCACAACGTAGTCTATTTTTCATGGCTTTCGGTGAGCACGATCTCTCGAATTGCTGAACTGAAAATTATGGAACAGAAATTAATTTTTAGTGTTCTTTACAGATTTGACTCGCCGTCCAGATAGCTCTGAATTAGACCCGCTGTTGCCCTAAGACGATTTCGCTAGATTTTCAGAGCACTGTGCACACAGTGCATTAACGCAAGTGACGGAAGGTTATTGAAAAGTTTCGTGAAAATGAAAATTCCAGTAATGATGATGATTTTCCCAAACTGTTCGTTTTCGTGAGGTTTTTATTTGTTCTTTGGCATTAGGATTAGCGATAATAATTCAAATCAAGGATACTACTGGGAAGTCACCTTTAGAAAAAGTCGATGTCGAAGTAAAATTTGAAACTATGCACGCATGCACTTCAGAGATAGCGTGATATCAGGAGCTGCGATTTCATTTCAACGCTTTTTTGTGAAAAGGGCGATACTTACAAATGTAAACATAGGGCTTTTTTCATACATGCGAATGAGGGCTTTGAAACGCAACAAATTAACCTAAAAATTTGGATTCTACGATATTGCTTTCTTAAACTACAGCAAAAAATACAACGGGTGAAACTGTATTTTTGTTTGTTTATTTAAAGTTTCGCCCTTCACGCTCCACGCAAACAAACAGGGCGATACTTTTTTGCTAGCAGTTTAGAGGCGAAACTGTTATTTTCGTATTTTTTTTAGGATTATCAAGCTGATACCAGCTGTAAATAGTAACAATGATCGCTATTGAAAACACCCGGACGAAATCGGTGGTGTAAAACGGTAGTTATTGTAAATAAACGTAAGGGCGATACTTCAATGCTGATAGGTGGGACCGAAAAAGTAAACAATCGCCAAAGGGGCGATACTATCATTTTGTCAATTTCAATAGCAAAAACAAATTTTAATTTAATAATTTCAAATACTTTATGAAGTTTTGGGTTTCGATCACTGAATCATGCAATCTAGGATGTAAAAAACTCAATAGTTCTTAAATAGTAAATACAACCAAGCCTGGAAATGTTCACTGTTGATTTTCTTTGAATGGTATCACTGCAAGTATCGCCCTTTTTAAGAAAAAGCGTTGATTTCTTAGTTCTCAGTCGCGTTGGAAATTTGAGTAAAGTATAAACTTCAAATCGATTCAAAAAAAAAATTTCAATTTTTTTGGCTCAGTACAATATATAACCCCTTTAGGAAAATTCAGTTTTCCCACCACAATTCAGATATTTTATAAACAGAGCATTAACAATAATTCGTTGGTATGTCTATTTTATGGGCCATTTTTTTGCTTTTGGTTTGCTTTTTGCTTTGCTTTTGGTTAAGGGTTTCAGCAAGGAAAAAAATTTTTTTGCGCTTTTTTTTACAAATTCGGGTGAAGCGAATTAATCAATACTTTTCTGAATTATAATGCATCATTTCAATAACATTCTGTGATTTTTTCATGCAAAAATAACGACGAGCGACTCGGTGACGAAGCATTTTCTAGAACATCTCTAAAAAACATGATTTGTGGTGTTAACTGCCATTCAAAAACTAGTGAACCGATTCTTTTCAAATTTGGCATACACATTGTATGTAAAAAAATACTTAACCCATATGTTGAGTTTTTGTAAAAATTTTTCGATTAAGGGGGTATTTTACTCATAAAATGGCGGAATTTTTCGTGAAAGTTAGCAATTTTTATTTCAAATGAGTAAAAAGCATCTTTAATTGGAAAATTTTCACAAAAATTCAACGTAAAGGTTTGGTATTTTTTACATACAATGTGTGTGCAAAATTTGAAAAGAATCGGTTAAGTAGTTTTTGAATGGCAGTCAACACCGCAAATCGTGTTTTTTCAGAGATTTTATACAAAAAAGCTTCGTCACCGAGTCGCTCGTCGATATTTTTGCATGAAAAAATCACAGAATGTTATTGAAATGATGTATTATAATACACAAAAATTTTGATTAATTCGCTTCACCCGAATTTGTAAAAAAAAAATCGCAAAGAAAGTATTTTTTTCTTGCTGAAACCCTTACCACTCCCTTAAGAAGCAGATTTGGTCCAGGGTTGTTAATCGATAATTAATCGTCATCGTCGATAACGTTAACCACCCGTCAACGTCATCGGAAACTCCGTTAACGATAATGTATCGTCGCCTTCATCGTCATCGTCGATAATTGTATCGTCGTTTTCATCGTCATCGTCGGTTCATCGGTTATCGCGATACATTTTGCGTTACTTTCCCGTTTATTGGGGTTGAAGTTGATGCGGTTAACTTTCAATGGTTTAGAATTAAATAACTATTGAAGGACATGTTGTTGGCAGTTGAAAATCAATAGTTTTGGACATTTTCTATGCACAGGGGGGGGGGGGGTCCGACGATGTGTCAAAATGGAGTTTTTTGTCAACTTTTCGGGAGAGTTTTATATTGAAGGGAAAGTTATTGGCAGTTGATAATCAATAGTTTTGGATATTTTCAATACACAGGGGGTTCGACGATGTGTCAACATGGATTTTTTCAACTATTGAGGAAAGTTTGTTATATTGAAGAAGTTATTGGTAAGTGAAAATCAATAGTTTTGG
Source organism: Topomyia yanbarensis (assembly GCF_030247195.1). Lineage (NCBI taxonomy): Eukaryota > Metazoa > Arthropoda > Insecta > Diptera > Culicidae > Topomyia > Topomyia yanbarensis. Next base: position 368,613,184 of record NC_080671.1, on the reverse strand, counting down.
GCATTTTCAATGTACCGTCGGTGCATAAAAATAGATTTTTTTTTCAACTTTTCGTGAACTTTTTATATTCAAGGGCAATCGATAGTTTTGGACATTTTCAATTCACACGAGGATCCAAAGGTGAAAGGCAAAAAGGTGAAAGAAATTCTTTGAACCACGAAAAACATTTTTAGTTATAGTGTCTTCAGCAAAGTTTATTTATATTTTTTTTCATTTAAAAAGTATTAGTTGGGTGATTAATTCCTCTAAAGCTGAGAAGAAAGTTTTTGCCTATGTTTATGAAAATAAAAAAAAACTTTCTTTGGCAAAGTTGTTGAGAATATCGCTGAAGAGACTATGTGTCTATCTGTCGATTTTAATTTACATTTGTGGAGATTTTTTCGATATACCCCTGAAAATTGCTTTTTTCAAAATACTTTTCCTGATAATTTTGCAGAATTTCAAAATGTTCCAAGATGTTGTTCAGCATAAGAAAATACAGAATTTTTATAATGTAAGTTTATTTGTATCTCTTACAACTTAGAAGTTATCGAATGTTTTAGTGCCCAAAAAGCAATATTTTGGTATGGAAGCCGCAAATTTCCGCAGACGAATACCAATACGAATCTGTAAAACAAACACTATCAAAATCGTTTGGTGGGCTCTAGCTTACGTTCAAGTCAAATTCGAGTAAATTCCTTCTTTAGCATATTTTTCTTATCTTAGAGATGCAAAATATACAAAAATAATAATACTGTACTCGAGGAACTACAGAAGAATATTTTAACCGCTCCGGTTTATTAAAAAGAAAGAAAAAAATATGTTAGTCCAGGTGTTTGCGTTTCGACTTCGTCTCTTCAGAACCAGCAAAAATATATGCCGATTTCGTCAATGCCATCGTTTTATCACCCTATAGTTCGCCAAGCGGCTGATAAAAACGGGTTTTCACTGTATTCAAAAAACGAATAAAACTCTATTATGAGGCCGTACATAAATTACACTACATATTTAAGGGTAAAATAAGGAAGCATGAAGCATCTTGTTACATAGTGGAGCGAAGAAACGGAGGAGGGGGCTAAAAGCTTTCTAACTAGAAAAGGAAATCAAACATTGGAAATATGTATATTCTCCTTTTCAAAATCCGAAATCTTCTGGTTTAAATCAAAATTATAATAAATTCTGTTAATCACCACACGACTTAAATGTGTAGTGTAATTTGTGAATGGTCTAATAATAGTGGTTTAGTAGTTTTTTCAATATATGATTTTGCGTGCTAAAAATTACTAATCGCACAATAGCTCAAAATTTGTTTTCTTCATGGTCAAAACAATTTGATCACCTTTTTGCCGCTTGGAAACACTGTGCACCTGGGACTCTTCTGTGCACCAACTTACTCGAAAAGTTGAAAAAATTCAATTTCGACTCATCATCGGACCCTTCTGCGTATTGAAATGTCCAAAATTATTGATTTTCAATTGCCAGCAACTTTCCCTTCAACATAATACATTTTCCCGAAAAGTTGAAATAATTTCATTTTGACGCATCGTCAGACCCCGCTGTGCATAGAAAATGTCCAAAACTATTCATTTTCAACTGCCAACAACATGTCCTTCAATAGGTATTTATTTCTAAACAATTGAAAGTTAACCGCATCAACTTCAACTCCAATAAACTGGAAAGTAACGCAAAATGTATCGCGATAACCGATGAACCGACGATGACGATGAAAGCGACGATACAATTATCGACGATGACGATGAAGGCGACGATACATTATCGTTAACGGAGTTTCCGATGACGATACATTATCGTTAACGAGTAACGTCGATAAATTATCGTGAAAAATGTATCGCATTAACAACCCTGATTTGGTCGGACAAGCTCAGTCGCTTACTGAACGGCAAGCAGAGCGCTTCGGTAGCCATTGAGTAGACTTATCCTTGATCACGGAAGGCTTGTGATGAGTTCTAAGTATGTTAACTGTGGAGATACACAACGCTTGCCGTTCAACAGGCAACTGAGCTTGTCCAAACCATCGTACAACAAACACCATGCACTTCCTTGTTCTATGATCGTTTCAAGCGCACATTTTATGTACAACACGTGCCAGAGTTGTCAGATGTTTTTTATAAAATATCGGTATAACTTTGATAAAAAATTGGTATTTATCGGTACGAAATTTATTGATACGAATCAGAGATTACATGTTGTTGGTAAATTATAGTTATTATTTAATAATAGCTGAACTCAAAAGAACTGGTTGTTCCTTAAGACACAATTCGAAAAGAGCCAAGACAGATTTCTAAATCAATTTCTGTATGATTTAATTGGGAAAGATGGATAAACTTTTCTAAGAGATACACAATAATAATATGTGCTCCATTCGCAATATTGAAAAGGTTTATTATTTTAAAATCAGTATTTATCGGTATAAAAACTAAAAAATTGGTGTTTGTAGATTTTTCTTCGGTATATCGGTACAGAGTAGACAAATCAGTATAAATACCGATAAAACGGTACATCTGGCAACGTTGAAACGTGCACACGTTCGCCTGTACAAGCGAGCTCCATGTGCGTATCTGGTTCACATAGCGTCGTGGCACTAGTTGTCTCTTTCGCTCCACCCAACATTGCTAGCGTTGCTTGGTTCATATCTTCCATTCGTGTACGTACACGATGTACTCCAGCATTGTACAACTGTACACCTGTAAAATTTACCTCCTTCAAGGTTATCTAAACGAAAAGTCGTTCCCCTCCGCACACATGCGCTAGCCTACAACCAATAGAAAATAGAGTCGCATATGACCCCATCTGATCTGCGGAAGGTAATTTTCATATGTATCTTTGGCGTACTAGGTATTGTTCCCTTCATGTACAAAATGGTTGAATCTAATTTTCTCCTTAGAGGGAAATGTAACCATGTGCTACACTTTGACTATGTTTCTAATTAGTAAACAGAGCTTCTTCTAAATCGATTGTCTTGTACGCAACGCATCTGCGTTCGAGTCCCGACTAGAGATGGTCGGGTTTCAATTTTTTCGAACCCGAACCCGACCTGAACCCGAGAGCTTGAAAATTGAAAACCCCGAACCCGACCCGAGCCCGAAATTATAAAATTTGAAAAAACCCGAACCCGACCCGAGCCCGAAAATTTTAAAATTGAAAAACCCATACCCGACCCGTACCCGAGAATGAAAATTTTGTAAAACCCGACCCGACCCGGAGAATTTTAAAGTTTGAAAACCCGAACCCGACCCGAAAATTTAAAATTTGAGAAACCCGATCCGAACCCAACTTGCTAGTACGGAGAATCAACCAAAGATCTCGAAGATTTCTAATTTTAGGCACCCGAGCTGGACTCAAGGCTCATCTAAGAGTAGTAGAATCATTCGAATCACCATACGCATTGAGTTATATCTGTCTATTGCAAAACAAATCACTGGCGTGTAGAATTCGCATTTATATTGACTACTATTGAACATCGAATTTGTAATGTTCTGAGAAACTTATAAATCGTCGATATCTTAATCGGAAATCAGGATAAATCGGTGACTCAAGGGGAAACAAAAAGCTTAATGGTGACAGTTTCAAACAACCTTGCCCGTCGCACTTAACCAAAATTTCTAATTCTTTATCAAAAACCATTCTTGAAAAGGCAGATTTGTATAATTTATTACTGATTGGTACGGTCAAACTTGTGTCGAAGGGTGTCAATCAAGATTCTCTGACGCGTTTTTATGTCATATTATTAGCGTTAGGACTATCTATGATGGGGTATCTAAATTATATTATGCTTCAGATTATACGGTAAGCGCGTAGTAGAGATGCTTCGACGTCTCCAACGGAGCTTTCGGAACGACTCCAAACTTTAAAAAATCCGTCAATGGCTTCAACAGAACACACAATTTGCGATTAATTCCTCAAGAGCGTGGAAATTCATATATTTTCATGAAGAAATCCGGATCATGCAACGGCCCAGTCCGGGGACAATCTGACAATCTGTGAGTTCAATATATGGGAATTTGTCTTTGTAGTCAATGGTTGAAAAGCATCTCGTGGATCGCAACTATGCCAAGAATATACAAATCGTGCTGCCTTGAAATAATATACATAGTTAAAACAATTATAATTCAATATGTAGCAAAAAGTACTACTATTCAGTATACTCGCGACACCCACTTTTCGATTTCTCGCGACTGTCAAAACGACCAATCAGGACCGGATCAATAGATAGTTTTTCATTGTCTCTACTTCCCGTAGATTTTCACTCGCTTTGCTGCAGATACGATTTGCTGTAGGCTTTAGCCGAGTTTCACGCGTTTACTCTAACCGCGGCCTAAGTATCAGTTTTAAAGTACCTATCGAAATTTATAATAGACAGTTGAACCTATATTTTCCGAGAAATTTCTGTGGACTTGGTTTGTTACTAATTATCATGAAAAATAAATTGCAAAAACATTTTAGATTTGAAACGTATTGTTGAATACTCTAAAATGAATGTTCGATTAAAAAATAAAATAATTCGAGTAGCTTGCGAATCTGAAGAGAGGGAATTTTATACAAGAATGAAAAAATACAATATTTGAGCATCAGAAAACAACGACGAATTCTAGCGATTCAAATGTGCTAACATTTAGTACGGTTATATGTGTCATCCATTCGTATCAAGAAGTATAATACACTACTACAAAAAGAGACTGGGTTTTGTGTACAGACGCCAACTGCATCAAGAAATGGTTGGGTTGTTTTGTTTAAAACCCGAACCTGACCCGACCCCGATCATTTCTAATTTGAAAAACCCGAACCCGACCCGAGCCCGAAAGTTCAAAATTGCAAAAACCCGGACCCGACCCGAACCCGAGATTTCCAAATTTGAAAACCCGGAACCCGACCCGAACCCGAGAAGCTTAAATTTATAGAACCCGAACCCGACCCGAAACCCGTCGGGTTCGGGTCGGGTCCGGGTTTCGGGTCCAAAGACCCGAACCCGACCATCTCTAGTCCCGACCCCGCACACAGGGTTATAAAGAGATTTTTCTAACCCGAAGAGGCGAATGACCTTAAGGTTAAAACCTCTATAATCGAAAAAACCACAATGCACCGATAGCCGTTGACAAAATCTACTGAAACTGTAATAATACAGTGAAGACCCTTTTCTATCAGCCTCTTGGTGAATTTTAGGCTGATAAAACGGGGCCATTGACAAAATCGGGACACATACTTTTCTTTTCTTTTAATAAACATAAACTCTTAAATTATTCTACTTTAGTCCCTATATATAGCCTCATAACTCTTTCTGATTAGTTGGTTTAATTTTCCATTAAATTAAAAAAAAATTGAAAAATTTAAAATAAATTAAAATTCTTCTTCATTCATAATCTCTAAGATATGAAAAATATGCTCAAGAAAAGATTTACTCGAATTCAACTTGGTTCGTCTGCTATAGCCCATCAAACTTCTAACTTTCAATTTTCATATGAGGCTGACAGAATCGGGTTAAAAAGCTGATAAAATCGGGGGTAGACAAAATCGGGGGCTGATAAAATCGGGTCTTCACCATATTTCTAAATATTCAGTTCGGAGAATTTCCCGACGTTGGTAAAATATGTGCGAAAATCGTGAACACTGCTTTCTGTAGAAATTATTAGTATAGAAAGTTTAAAATATTTCCTAAATTCCATACGACCAGGTATTGCATTTATCGCTCATATGAGTAAATGCGTCCGGATAATTTGCTACTGCGACAATAAAAACTCACATTTTCACATGAAAAGTTATTGGTACTAACACAACTTCTCCGGATGAATACGTGTTATTTTTCCGAATAAATTAAACCACCAGAGAATGAGTGAATGAGTTTATCACGGTAGTTTGAAATACTTTGCTGGATTGTACAGAACTACTCTGAGTAGCACATAACTTCTCTAAAGTATGCAGAAACCCATAGAAATTCCACAAACTTTGTCCTATTTTGTTGCAATTTATAAAATCAAGCGAACAAAATATTTGATGGTAGGTGTGCGTACTATCGAGGCAAAATGTACATACTGACGAGGGTACGTACTATCGAGGTATACCTCTACAAGTAATGTTTTTCAATCTTTGATTAAGCGTACTGATGAATGCCAAGTCATTCTGTCACGATACCGATAAGACCAAACTGAAACGCAATTTCCTTAACTTACTACACGAAAAAAGTGTTGCCAAAATTGTGCATAAAGTATCATGAATTCCGGAACCATCATGTTTTTACATTACGAAAACAGGACCATTACCAAAAATCATGTGTTTTATAATTATTTTCGATTTCTTTCCAGTAACGCCCGCGTAACGGTTTTATTAGTGAAAATATTTGTTTTTGTTTGATGAACTTCAGTCACTGTTTCGGCAATGTTATCACCGAATCGATTTTCCGTACGTAAACAGTTCACAACTTTATAAACATTATTAATAAAACCAAAGGTTATGCATAGAATTGGGACATTAGTTCACCAATCCAGAGCAGTATGGATATTTTCTAGTAAACAATTTAACAAAACTCGAAATTTTATCCATAAATCCATTCAATCCTCATGAATTGAATCATGATTCCTAATATATTAGCGACAATTCAATATCTGTGCTAGTGAAATAGTTCACAAAATGATTAAATATTATTTAAGTTTTAGTGAACTGGAACATGATTCCTGGTATAATTATCATGACCTACTATTCGGTCACGAAATCATAAATGTATTCGTGAGCTATTTCATAATGCTTAGTACAATAATCACTATGCTCTATTTCTCCATAGTGACGAACTATTTAGGGTAAAAACTATTTTTTTTCAATCGAGAAGAAATTTGTATAAAACCATCTTTGCGCGTGAAGAACAAAAAACCTGTAACCAATTTAGTTACGGAATTTGCATTTCGACTTCGTTTGTCTTCATTGAGGGAGTTATAAGCAGTATGTGTTTTAAATATCTGTTTGAATTTGTTCAAACATTTGCAAAAAAGTCTCAAAAGTCTAAAGTTGGAATTCAAGGTCGGAATTTCGACGTCGGAATTTCGTCGTCGGAATTTCTACGTCGGAGTTTCGACGTCGGAATTCCGATGTCGGAAATTCGACAGGATGAGGGAATGATAAGCAATAAGTGGTTCATAAATCAATTCGAATTTGTGTAAACATTTGTGAAAAGGTCTCAAAAGTTCAAAATTAAAATTCGATGTCGCAAGTTCGAGGTCGGAAATTCGACGTCGGAATTTCGATGTCAAGTTTCCGAGGTCGAAATTCCGACGTTGAACGTTAATAAGCTGTTAACGGTTAATAAATCAAATTGACTTTGCGCTAACATTTACGAAAAAGCCTCAAAAGTCCAAAGTTAAAATTCAATGTCGCAAATCTGAGTTCGGAAATTCGACGTCGGAATTACCATGTAGTTGAAATCATCAAACATTGCTATGCAAATGCTGCACCGTCGAATGGTTCCAGCCCGATTTGATATGCTTTCAATACATGTCATTGGCTAGCGTCATAGCGTGTGCTAATTGTTCACCAGTTATCATTTCAATGACTAAACAGGACTGTCACATTTACCTGAAAACCTGGCTAATCTATTACCAACTAATAGCTACGCTTGGTGCTTCGACAAATTATTTCCCCGCTGATTGCCAGTTCGATTTAATTATTGTGGCTAGAATTGAAAGTGCGAAACTGGAGCGCGAACGATCGCATGCTGGTTAATATCATCGCAGTATGCGGTCTGCACCAGCACGTGAGGCTACTTAGTTTGGTAAATGTCATCCATTGGACGGGTTCGCAGCCTAACCTTCGCTGGTCCTTCGTGAAAGATCAACTGGTTTTCATTCCGGAATATGTTCGTCTCACCAGCAGCGGCGGTCTCCTAAACGGATATGTGGACTAGGTGCTAGGGATCTCGAATGTTCTCGTTGAAAAAAAGGTCGACAAACAAATTATTGAAAGATATCATACAGCAGGAGAGGACACAATGCATTGGTTCAAGAGGGTATCTGTATTTTTCGTTGTTGTAAAAAACTAGCTAATTGATACTGATCTAGGTAAACTGTAGGTAAAGCCATGGTAATGCTGAACATGTAATTATTAATTTGCATTTGAATTTCAAAAGTACTCTGTGTCTTTTTGCACTTTTTTATTGTAGAGGTTTTAACCTTAGGGTCATTCGCTTCGGGTTAGAGAAATCTCTTTGGGAAAACCTTTAACCCTATATGCGGGGTTGGGAATCGAATCCAGGTGAGCTGCGTACAAGGCAATCGATTTACCAACTACGCTATGCCCGTCCCCTTTTTGGTCTTAATTTTGAAAACAAAACTTCGAATTGAAAATTTATCTTAATTGGATTTCATTTTGGTTTCAATCTGTCGTAAAATACATTTTCAATTTACTTAATTTTACACAGTGTAGAAAGAACATCTCGAATTATGTTTTGGACGGTGATGATGTCCACCTCTTTTAACATTCGCTTAATTTTTACAACATGAGCTTGAGAACAGACCACGAATGTTAGATTTGTGGTATTTGTCCACAACTTGTGGTAAGTTTGGACGAATATTCTTTTTCTGCAAAAATAGAATTTTCTATCCATTCAGTAATCCACTGATCGGTTTTTCGCATAATGACAGCTTACACCATCCAGCCAAAACATGATTTTATCATCAGTGTAATATTTGTCGATGAATTGCTTCAAGCATTTACTGATTTAAACATCAGCATCGACCGCTTAACCTTTGTTTAGATGGTTCCGTGGCACTGAAACATACTTATCATAATTGGCTGCCCACACTAACATCTTTGGCTGGAGTTTTAATTTGCTGGCATATTTAAAATTGTCTGGTTTGATTCAAATGTTGTCAGTGCAATAGCTCTCGTTACCACTTAAATCATGGTGGGAAAATGTAAAAGATGATACATCATCCAAAATGATGAATTTTCGTTTCGCTAAGTGGTTATGGAGTAGTGTAATGCAGCAAATTGATATTTTTTCGAGTTTTATTGTTTTTTACGTATACGTAACATATCCTGTTAGAAAAAATTGAAACTGCAAAAGATATATTCGAAACTTGGTTTTTGGTTGTTTAAATTACTTTCACGTTGGATAATATAAAAAATATAGTTTCGTTTTCATGACAAAATTTTGCACTTTACAAGATTTTTCTATTACTGAAAATAGTACCGTAAACTGGGGTGACTTTTCGAAGTAATCATCACATATTTTTATACGCAAAACTATTTTTTGAAGTTAGTTTTAAACTATGAACTGATGAATAGTTTCAAACTATGTACTGGTGAATGAAGAACTGTATGGTTTTATCTGAAATTGTCCGCTTACTGTTATTTTTTAAAAATGATTTCAATTTGAAGTACGTTTTTGTATTCTGGGGTAACATTGATAATCTGCATGTTCATCCACATTGTGTTCTTGATGTCAATGTTTTTCATTGAAATGTTCGTTTGAAGGAATTTTGAAAAGATACTCATTGTTGAATAGCACCTAATTGATATTGTACAAACTATTTTCATATACTGTGGAATATGAGTGACCTAAATTCGTATAATTCGTGTCCAGCTAAAATAAAAGAAACTGGAAACATTTTTAACGGTTAAATTTGTTTGATTTGTGTGGTTTATCAATTATAAAAGAGTTTGATTCATTTTATTGCGGTAGCGTATTGAATATGAACAATATTACGAATTTATGCTTGAAATAATAGCGAACCAATTCCATAAAAAATGCACATTGAATAAGCAAGCTCTTAAAAGTCAATTTGGCACATCCGACTTTAAAGAGTAATAAAAACTTGCTTGGAATTTATTACTCTTCCTAATAGCTAAGATTTGTTTGTTATATATAAAATTGGCACTTTCCTAACTTTTGGAAAGATAAGGTAAACTATAATTTTTGTTTTCCTTTGTGGTTTTTGTAGTCAAGAATCGAACAATATACTCAAAAAGAATATCAAATCAATATGTTTTAAGTTTAGAGTAAAACTCATTTCAAATTTAAATGATTCGGTAGAATGTTCTGGATAAATAAGCAATTCGCGAAAAAAGTTTCTAGTGATCAGTCGCCCCGACGATCAAAGTCACCCCGACGATCAAAGTCTCCCCGACGATCAAAGTCAACCCGGTTTACGGTAGGTGGAGTAGTTCTAAATTTGGTCTAATAAAAAAATTTGCCTTTTAATATTCCAAGATAGAAATTCACAGTCTTGCATTGAAAAAATCACGTTTTAAAAAACTTTACCAAAACACTGGAATTCTATTTCTTTTTATTTTACAAAAAATTCGGGTTTTTCTTAAAAATGGTTATATTTACACTATCAGTCAAAAGTTTAAGTTGACTTGCTTTTATTTGAATTTTACATAATTGAGTGGGTTTCTCAGTAGACTTTGTCAAGCACGTGTGACTTCACTATATTATGTTGCTACACGCTAATGGTCAGAGTGTAGGAGGGGTTTTGACGCCTTTGAGTGGCGCACAGACAGGGCCATCGAGAGCCGCGTCGGGCCCCAAGGCTTGTATTAATGCCGGGCCCTTTTAAACTGAAGCCCTCTAGTTCAGTATGAGTTAGTATCTCTTCAGCCATGGAAAACTCGTGAAACCGTGGTTTCTATTAGTCTCCGGTTGACTCATATTGCCACATCCATAGATAGCGTGCCAGCCAGGAGAAGTTCGACAGCTTCTTATTCCGTTGTATCCAAATCGGGTAAAATTGCCATAGCTACGAGTTTTTCAATTTGCGGGTACTCGGGAATCATGGATCTGTAGCATCAGCATGGCATGTTCCCCATGTTAATCGGAGATTTATGCCATGCTAAGAATAGTCTTTTCATGATTTCCCTGATGGGAAGGATTGGGGAAGTGGAGGTTGGGAGTAATGAATATACCCAAGAGACCACGAAGCATTATTTAATGGCTTTAGATATGTTCTATATTTACGGCTTCATAGTTCTATAGAGATCATTAAAGCGCACTTAGGCCTAATTTCTTCACCCTCGTTTAACTTTTAAACCAGGTTCACCAGTATGTTTAAGCCTGGCTTAGGCGCTAAGCGAAGGTGAAGAAATGGGCCCTTAGTGTCAGAAAAGGCGAAATAGTGTGCCAGAATAGAACTAGTTCAGAAGCACCTTAATGGCTGTCAGCAACACTCGGAATACCAAGGGGGTAAAAAAAATGGGAACGCTTACTTTGACCGGTCATATCTCAGCTGTTACATAATCGATTTTAAATCTGTCTTCACCAATATAAAGGTATGTCTTTTGTGAACACGTCGAATTAAAAAAAAAAGAAGAATAGAGTTGTCTACTGTAAGTTACAGTAAAAAGAGTCTAACAAAGTCAGTGAAAAAAAATGGGACCGCTTCTTTGACTTGCCATATTTTAGCTGTTTGCTCACCAATTTCAATTCCTTCTTCACCATTGGATAGGTAAATATTTTATAAAAAGAGTGAATAAAGAATGATGGAAAACAAATTTGTGTATTTGAAGTAATTGTAAAAACAGTAATTGAGAGTCAGTACAGACGAAATGAGTTTTTCTGTTCAAACAATCGTATCACGACCGTTTGTCAACCAATTTCAATTTTCCTTACATCAATGCTATCCTTAGAGCCTCTAGACTTGTAATATATGCAATAAATAGTAGATTTTCAAAAATTACTATACTTTTTCGAGTTTTTAGGAGATAGGATTTTTACAATGTACGCGGCATAGGTTGATTGAAATTGTTAGTTTTGCGGTTTGAAAATTACCTGTTTACTCAATATTTCTACATATTATACATGGATATTACTATTTCAAAATATTTGCACGAACGTGGAGAAACACATTATTGTATGTAAGTTACTAAATAATAGAATGTGTTAGGACGATTCAGTAAATATGAAGAAGTTCAGAATTTTAAAATATTCGTCATATAACTTTAAATTTGAAGCGATGACCTATACATTTCAATACACCAGTCGATTGTAATTGATGGCGGCTACAATTTCTGAAAAAACACATTTTTATATTTTCTCAAAAAATAGTCAAAAGTACGTAGAAGTACAGAAATTTCATTTAGTTGGCAAAAAACGTCGAATTCAAAGCAATAGCCTATACCTTTTTATATACCAATCGATTATAATTGATTTTGGTTACAATTTCTGGAAGAACAATCTTTATATTTTCTCAAAAAATAAACAAAAGTACGTAGAACTACAGTAATTTCATTCAGTTGACAAATAGCTTCAAGTATTCAAAGCTATCACCTATGCAATTTATACACCAATCGATTGTAATTGATTTTGGCTATAATTTCTGAAAAAACAAATTTTTATATTTTCTCAAAAAAAAAGCATAAAATACGTACAACTACAGAAATTTAATTTAGTGGGTACATAACGTCGAATTCTAAGGGATGATTTATACTTTTTTATTCACCAATCGATTGTAATTGATTTCGGCTACAATTGTTGCAAGATAAACTTTTCATATTTTCCCAAAAAAACGACAAAAATACGTAGAAGTACAGAAATTTCGTCTGATTGGCACATAACTACAAATTTCCGTACTTCTGCGTATTTTTGGCTAATTTTTGAGAAAATATAAACAATTGTTCTATCAGAAATTGTAGCCGCCATCAAGTACAATAGATTGGTGTATAAATAGTGTAGGTCATCCCTTTTAATTTGCAGTTATTTGCCAATCAAACGAAATTTCTGTACTTCTACGTATTTTTGTCGTTTTTTAAGAAAATATAAAGAGTTTATCTTGCAACAATTGTAGCCGAAATCAATTACAATCGATTGGTATATACATAAAGGTGTAGTCATCACTTTGAATTTGACCTTATTTGCCAACTAAATCAAATTTCCGTACTTCTACGTATTTTGTCTATTTTTTGAGAAAATATAAAAATGTGTTCTTTCAGAAATTGTAGCCGCCATCAATTACAATCGATTGGTGTATAGAAAAGTATAAATCATCCCTTAAAATTCGACGTTATTTACCCACTAAATGAAATTTCTGTGCTTATACGTATTTTTGGCTATTTTTTTTAGAAAATATAAAAATATGTTCTTTCAGAAATTGTAGCCAAAATCAATTACAATCGATTGGTGTATAAATTGCATAGGTGATAGCTTTGAATACTTCAAGTTATTTGTCAACTAAATGAAATTACTGTAGTTCTACGTACTTTTGTCTATTTTTGAGAAAATATAAAAAGCGTTCTTCCAGAAATTGTAACCAAAATCAATTATAATCGATTGGTATATAAAAAGATATAGGCCATCACTTTGAATTCGACGTTATTTGCCAACTAAATGAAATTTCTGTACTTCTGCGTACTTTTGGCTATTTTTTGAGAAAATATAAAAATGTGTTTTTTCAGAAATTGTAGCCGCCATCAATTACAATCGACTGGTGTATTAAAAAGTATAGGTCATCGCTTCAAATTTAAAGTTATATGACGAATATTTTAAAATTCTGAACTTCTTCGTATTTACTGAATCGTCCTAACACATTCTATTATTTAGTAACTTACATACAATAATGTGTTTCTCCACGTTCGTGCAAATATTTTGATATAATAATATCCATGTATAATATGTAGAAATATTGAGTAAGCAGGTAATTTTCAAACCGTAAAACTAACAAGTCGCAAAGAATTTCAATCAACCTATGCCACGTACATTGTAAAAATCCTATCTCCTAAAAACTCAAAAAAGTATAGCAATTTTTGAAAATCTACTATTTATTGCATATATTACAAGTCTAGAAGCTCTAAGGATAGCATTGGTGTAAGGAAAATTGAAATTGGTTGACAAACGGTCGTGATACGATTGTTTGAACAGAAAAACTCATTTCGTCTGTACTGACTCTCAATTACTGTTTTTACAATTACTTCAGATATACAAATTTGATTTCCATTATTCTTTATTCACTGTTTTTATAAAAGATATACCTATCCAATGGTGAAGAAAGAATTAAAATTGGTGAGCAAACAGCTAAGATATGGCAAGTCAAAGAAGCGTTGCCATTTTTTTTCTCACTGACTTTGTTATACTCTTTTTACTGTAACTTACGGTAGACAACTCTATTCTTCTATTTTAATTGAATTCGACGTATTCACAAAAGACATATCTTTCCATTGGTGAAGACAGATTTAAAATCGATTATGTAACAGCTGAGATATGACCGGTCAAAGTAAGCGTTCCCATTTTTTTAGACCCCCTTGGTAGTCCGCGTAACTTTTTACCCCCTTGGTATTCCGAGTGTTAACATAGAGCCGTGTTTTTTGAAAATAACTCTTCCCTTCTTTATCGACGCAGCAAATGAAAAAAATTACTTTCGATAACGTACTCACCCTTCCTCTCTTCTTTTTTTTGACATGCCGACTGTTTAAATTGATGATTTAGTGCCTATATAAATGGGATGGAAAAATTTGCAGGTATACTTGGTTTAATCCAATTTCTAACTAGATGTTTGGTTTAAATTACGCAAACGTCTATTGTGGATTATATTGGCACTCGTATTTTTTTCAAAAAATCGTGCAGTCTTTGCATTTTGATTTTACAAGTTTAGGTGACTATTGGAACGCATACGTATAATTGTTATTGTTCGGTGTCTTAAAGCACTATAACAAGATTCTATAATAGCACTTAGAGTTTTTTTTAAATCTTCATAGCATTTATCTTCAAAAGCTTTTTAGCGCGTTATCTATGTTCTGTATGTCGATATAGTGCTAGATTTAATGCTTTACATTTTAGGTGCATTGAAGCATTTACAATACTTGTTTAGGCTAGTTTGCAATGGAAATGCTAACTTATAGCTTATCTAGAGTTTTAAATGAGTGCTTATGGTTACCTGGGTAACGACACAAAACAATTAAAACAGCGCATTCTGCACCCCCGGAAGAATGCTGAACGATCTGCAGGTGTTACAATAGCAGGAATAATACGTCCGGCCCCCGGAGGAAATTAGAATTTTTATTTTAACAATGAGCGAATATATTTCGTTTCGCGAAACAAACACTTCTGCTTGATTGATAGTCTGGAACATAATCAGCACGCTATGTCCAAAATGGTGAAATTGTAGGGTATAAACATTAGCCATGTTTAGCTACAAAACCAATATGTACGGATCTGACAGGAACAAATACTCACTCAACAACAATCACACCCAGTATCTCCATGCCAACAACCGGCACCACCAGCAAAGAAGCGAACGTAGAAGAGGCCGGATGCGTTTGTTTCTGCGCTCGCATTTCTGTTTGACCTTCTATTGCTTTCTTCGAAAATATTTCAAATTGGCTTCTCAATATTTTGTAGTGTATTCTGTCGATTCATACAAAAGAACTCGTTTTGTAAACATGTACACAATGTAGACAACTCTCTTAAGAACGTTTTTTTAACAAATGTTTTGTTGTTTGTTTGTTTATTAAGGTTTTAACCCCAAGGGTAATTCGCCTTTTTGATTTCGTATACAATTCAAAGATAATAGATGACAATCCATAAAATAATAGTAAAAAATAATCAAATATTATTGCTGCCTTTCTGGGCGCACTGCTTTCCGCTTCTCGTGTTTATTTTTTTTCTTGGTGGTGAGCAATGGTCAGGTTTACCTACTGTCGTTTGCTGCTCAGTCAGTCTGCCCTCGCTCGTGTTTACGTCCATGTCTTCATCGTTGGAGCTTTGTTCGTCGCTGTTAGATTCTTGGTGCTCTTTGTGTTTTCGTGTGACTCTGGTATAGCTGTCTTCCTTCTTGTTTATTTCTTCCTTGCGTACGTTAACTATTGGCCTTGGGATACCGTGGAATATTGTTTGTCCGGCATGCATTTTTTGACCGGCTGTCTGTTGTGTATCAGTAGATGTCCAAGGCTGTTTGGTGGTGTGGGTTGTAGTAGATGAATTTTCTTTAGTTGTTTTGGCACATGTCTTTCCGTAGTGTGCCGTTTTGTTACAAAACTGGCACGTGGGCGTCTGTCCAGGGTATGTGCAAAGGGTTCTTTGTATGTAGTTAACACGTTGCGATGATCTGGCCTCGAAAGTTAAATAAGACGGTATAGGTTGGTTCAATCGCATTCGCACAACCCGAACACCGTTGGGAATGCCAGGGAAAAAGTTACTCCATGTGTCGTTGGAGACCGATTCCACTTCTCCATACTTCGACATGAATCTTTTAATATATTCCGTGCCAGTACGAGGTGCCAGATCATGGAGTTTTATTTCAGTTAGATCGAGATCCATATACACGGGGATCTTGGTTTTGACGTTTTCATATTCGACGTCATGTTGCATGTTGTTCTTTGCTACGAAGCTTTCTGCCTCGGCTAAGGAGTTGAACGTTATTAGTACTACATTCCTGGTGTGGTGAAGCTGGACGTGTGACACCTCTGTAAGATCAAGTTCCATTTTCACCTTGACCAACTGTTCCACCTCGCGCACTAAAGGTCTAAGACGGGTTTGCGAAAAATCAATCGCGATTGTGTTCTCCCGTAATGGGCGAAATTTATTTTGTTGTTCACTCATTTCACTCGAAGTTAGGTGCAACGGAACTTTCCTGTGTCTATATGTTACACGTACACGTTAGAACGGCGCGGCGCGGATAGTATTTTTTGTTTGTGCGCTGTTCGCAAGCGGTGCGCATTTGGCGTCTGATCTGTACAAGATGAGGAAGCAGACTGATTTTAACAAATGTCAACTATCAAATATAGTTTTCATTTTTGACGCTTTCATCATTTAGCAATTTAATAAGGCGAATTATTACAAAGAAATTACTATTGCTTTTTTTTGCTCTTCTATAAATATCGGACGTGTTCGTCGATCTTACGGGTAAAATCGCGGGCCCTCAAATACGACCCGGGCCCCAGGGCAATTGCCCTGGTTGCCTCCCCCTCTCATCGGGCCTGCGCGCAGATCACAAACAATCTTGTTATGACAGGTTGTATTCTTCTAATGCGTCACTTCAAAAATGATATTCTAAATTGTTTTTTATATTTCTCCTTATTAGAAGGCAAGTTGAAAAAATTTTATATTGGAAATCGTAACTGTCGAAAAAATATCTATTCAAATTGACCTAATTCGAATATTATCATCTCATTATTGAAAAGTGCAAAAAAACTACATATCATAGAGAAATGGATCGAAAAATAATTATAAATAATAATAATGAATAACAATAAATGTAGAAAACCATAGATTTTTGAATATTACATTAACATTGTAGGGTGAACTTAACCTTTTGACTACTAGTCAATAAATTTTACGGCTATGTTTTTTCGTTAAGATGGGTTTAAAAATACTTTAAGCTATTTTGCAGGAGAACAGTTCGTCTCAATATACTGAACCTTTGGCTTCTTCCGTTAGAAATATATATATATATATATATATATATATATATATATATATATATATATATATATATATATATATATATATATATATATATATATATATATATATATATATATATATATATATATATATATATATATATATATATATATATATATATATATATATATATATATATATATATATATATATATATATACCTTTTATTAAAAATAAAATAATTGTAGGTAAATATTGCAAGATGTAAAAAAATTCTATTTTTTGGTGATCTATACTACAAAGCATGCTATTTTATATAACAGTATTTACTGTTAAGTGCCTTAATCAAAGGTAATGCCATTTGAAAGTTATATTGATTATGAAAAAGTTATCATAAGTTTGAAAGGAAAAAAAGTTTAATAGTTAGTCTATAAGAATAAATTATGCGCTCTAAAATAATCTTCAAGTTGTCTAAAGGTTACTTTGGTATAAAATAAAAACTCCAAAGTTATAGACATTAAACCGTTTTTAAAGGAATCCCTTGAGCTTACATTTGGATTTCTTGTGCAATAGAAGATACAAAAAATAGAGCTACATATCTTCAGCAAATTTGTCTAAAATGTGTTGTTCTACAACTTTATCGAAGACAGTGAAACTCTATCTCGAACCGTTAAAAAGATTTAAATTTAAATTTTGCTCAAGTTGGAACCACTCTAGCTTTTATTTAAACGAAAAACATATTGTAATATTAAGTTATTTGGTTTTAGCAAAAAGTTAAATTTCCTGCTAAATTTATATTCTGAACCACTGTGCTTTGGCTTGTTTTTGAACATAGAATTTATTTTGTACTGGGTCGTCCAAACAGGTTAACGACAGATTTACGTAAACCCAGTTTGTGCGCATTTTAATTGTATTTTTTTTAATTGTAGTGTAAGTGTAGCAGGGGCATTAGTTGACATTTTTGTGTTTGTTTTACGCAGTAGAATAAACGCATGAATTTAGTTTAAAAACTTTCCGAATTGATGTTAGTTCTTATGTTTCGAAATTACATTGCATTATTAAACAAGAGAGGGTTAACTATATAAGTAGGGGAATGTAATCAGTTGTCGGCACCTTTTTGTTTTTGGCTCAAAACATTTCTCCAATTGTACAATATAGGGAGTTAAGCATATTAATGGATAGCTAAAAGGAAACCTCCCAAATTTTTTCCGCAAAAAAACATTAAAGATGGTCACAAATCATAAAACTTAAATTTGCAAACGTACACAGCAAAAAAATATTGGTAAAAATAAGAGTTTTTCACTCTTAGCAAAAAACAACCAACGCATACTCTTAGTTTGACAATAAAACTTTTATTTTAATTACTGTTCATCATTAGCTTAAAAGGAAAACTTTTATTTTGATTATTATTCTTGATTAATTTAAATGTTTTATTTTCAACCTAAAAGTAAGAGTGATCCGCTCTTAGCAAAAAACAACCAACGCCTACTATGTTGGTTGTTTTTTGCTAAGAGCGGATCACTCTTACTTTTACCAAGATTTTTTTTTATGTGTGTATACGACAAAAATTCGAATAATCTTAAACAAGCGTGTATCTCAGCGACAGTTTTGTATATATAGTAAAGATCCGTTTCATCAGCCCGTTGGTGAATTTAAAGTTAACGAAACGGGGACATTGACACAATCGGGACATACTTTTTTCCTTTTTTCTAATAAACCGAAGCTGTTAAAATATTCTTCTTTAGTCCCTAGACACAGCCTCATAACTCTTTTTGATTCTGATTTATTTTCCTTAGGGGCCTTACAGTGCGAAATTTAAAAAAAAAATATTTTTCTTCTTGCATATTTTGCATCTCTGAGATAAGAAAAATAAGCCCAAGAAAGGATTTACTCGAATTTGACATGATTCGTCTGCAGGAGCCAATCAAACAAATTTTAATATGAGGCTGACAAAATCGGACCAAAACGCTGACGAAATCGGGTCTTCACTGTATGTGGATGGCCCAGAAAATATTGGAACAAATCTATGTGAAAATGGTGTAGAATAAATTTTATAGAAGGGTGAACATTGAAACTCACCAAAAACCAGCTTTTTCGCTATTGTTAGAAATGGTCAACGAGCAACAAATAATCTTGGATTTCAAAATTGCGTCAGATATCGATTTTTTGCCTCACTCATAAAAACCATACCGAAAATACCCATATGGATTTTATTAGCCATTTTGAAAACTGAAAAAAAAATGAAATTGTTGCATCCATTTCAGTGGCATTCAATGTTGAATAAAAAAATCGAATGAATTTGCTTCAAAGATATTCAATGCGCCTACTTTTTCGAACGATTTACTTTATTTTGTAGCACTAAACAAATGATAAAAAAAAACTTGAGTAGATTTTCACTCGTTCAAAAAATATTTTGGTTATTTGCTTCGGTAATCGATACAAAAAGAACGTACTAATATAACATACAAATAATATTTGCCAGAATGGTCAAGTCTGCTTTCTGTCAACAGTTACATCAGGATGCCCACAACAGACCATGGGATTTGAAAATATTATTAGCCTATTATTGCCATGTTTCTATTAGCGCCCTACCCATTTGAAGCCGTTGGTTAGAGCAGTGTCTGTGGGGGCACTCGATTTGAGTATTCGTTACGCTCAAACACGAGAATTTCACCGTTTTCAGTGCATTTGTGTTTTTATCACAGTTCTTAACAACGAAGCAAAGCTGTTGATGCTAATTTGTGCGCATTCCATTAATTGTAGGCCAAGTAATTAATGAATTAGTGAGGCACCCTCCTTAGTATGGTGGAAACAGGCACGTTACCCTATGTAAGTTATATTGAGCGATGCTATTCGTGTTATTTATAGCTCCCCTACTATGTTGCAACCTTTACTTGCACGACTAAAAACGAAGGGATCCCATTCTCTTTAATGCAATGTTTCTTGTGATGACCACTGGCATCGTGGCATTGTATATGTAGACTATGTGAACAACACGTGCTAAAATGCGTGCTCTGATGCTGATCTAAACATTCGATATGCTTCAGATTTAGTATTGACCTAGACTGTCCTAGTTGACATTGTTGGTATTAACAGTTTTTAGTGCTGGAAACTGGATAGGCTCAGACAATAAATTGCATTGGTTTCAGTATATCATAGTTTTCTTTTGAGTGATACGACAAAATCTTTTAAAATTTAAATTTTAATATAAGAACAATCAATAAGCTTTCAGGTATCACGTTTGATCGTTATATCTCACCAAATTAGATTTGGAATGGAACTACAATCCTTGCTGAAAATTTTAGAATATGAAATACTCCAACTGAGGGATTCCATGAGAAACCAGCCGACCGCCAAATATGACCATCGCCGATTCGAGCGAAACTTTGCAGTTGTGTTCGGTTTATGAATCTCCAACATCGCGGCTTACTCGCTACAGAAAGCAACCCGTGGTTTGGCCAACTTTTTAATGCGGACTTTGATGCTTTGTTAGTGACGCAGCATTCTGCTTGACCCTTAACCCGTTGATTGTGACATAGTGGTAGTTAAATTCGGGTTCCCATACTCTAATGTACATTCGAGGGATAAAATACAATTCGGCTTCACCAAGCGTTGGGCTAGTTTTAACTTTCTAGCTCCGTACGTTTTTTTTCGCTCAACGAGGGCCAATGAATCGCTATGAATGACTGACTGCCAGGGACTGGCTAGCTCCAGCTTAGCCAATTCCACCACGTTCTCAGTCACGTTTTTTGCTGCCCTTTCATTACCTTCTGCAGCCCTCTGAGGAACTAGCCGATCAAGTTGCCTCTGTTCGATCTGAATTAAGCCGATAACCCTTTTTCTCGAAAACACGTTCACCCAATTCTGGTTTGGACACCTGCATAGGATCGAAATGTGTAGGTGGTGCTTGCACTGGTTTTTCCTGTAATCCCTCATCGGAACAGTTTTTGCTCGCATGGGAGGTTCTTTAGGTGATGTACTAGGAAATAAATCCCAGATCGATTTTACCTTAGTTTGGTGCATCACACTGGAAAATAACGATTGGATTATAACTTTATGCCCCAAAGTGTATTCTGTACTTGTTCTCGTAATGAGTACTGTCTACCGTCTACCAATCTGATGAATTGGGAATTGCCGTTTTCGCTTGTTGGAATATAGCCGGTGGGAATTCATATTGTTTCGCTATTTACTTGCCTTACCTTCTTCTTCACTGGGGAATAGATGTGTTCAGTTTTCAACTGCATCCAAGAAGCAAATGAGCACCGGTTGAAGGTGAGCGACCTTCAACCATGCAAGTGCATCGATGGAAGTCGTTGCGGATTGTTGTGGCGAGAAGTGGGCAGTTTTTAGAAAGCACTGCACACAAACAGTTTGTGTGTAAATATTGTGCTATTTGAAATGATTGATTTTGGGTGTGAATGATTTCAAATCATTTGACATTTACTTACTTGGAGAGCTCAGTAACTGTCTTTGGGATTAGGTGGTTGATTTCAAGTACTCAATTCTTTGGACTAGCGGAAGCTGTTTCAGTTTTGATTGCTATCCATAGTGCTATTTACACAACAGCGACTCCGTTTTTTCACTATTTTCTAATTCATAGGATCGAAGAATTTCAAATAGAATTGGTTTCACTGTTTTGCTAAATGCCAGGATCGCGAGTATGTAGCGATCCTTGTTCACTAGAGGCCAAACCATAGAATATATTCACAGGATGACTTTGGAGGAATCGTTCGTATGAATATTCCCCAAAATCTGATGAACAAAAACCGATTGATGCCCTGATGATTGATGAAAATTTCACTTTTCGTGATGCTATGAAGTGCTGCTATGTTGCTGACGGTTGAATTAGATACAAAATCTTTAACTTTCTCTTATTATGAACAAAAAAAGCCTCAATTTATCCCTCAAAACTCTTGCGAAGTGGCCGAACAGTATAGATAAATGATTTAGAAACGTTAAGAGAAGATTAAAACAAAATTGCGTATAATTAGACAACCAATAGCAGTGGTGCTAGAAAAAATGTATATTTTATCAATCGTCAGAGCATCAATCGGTTTCAGCCTAATAACTTTTTTCTCAAGCGTCCGATCGTTTCGTGGTTTTCGAGACTTTGTTTCATTGCTAATTTTCATATAAAAGCCACATGACGGTTTATTTTTAGGAAGTAATGGGCGACTTTTGGAGGAATTATTTTGTAAAAGTTAATTTTCCCATAAAAATCCCATGTAAACTTTAAACAGTGGGCGCAAAAATATAGTTTCAAGGATCAAGCTAAGAATTTGCTCAATTGTTCTAGGACCCAAATGGTACGTAAAAAGTTGATCGGAGCTGGAATGTAATTTTTGTCCCACCCTAGTAAGCATCTTCAATGACTTTCAAACGAATGAGTATTTTTACATACACTCTTTAACAATGTCATGGGTTTTAATACTGCTACATTTCTTTGGAACATCATTTGCAGAAAAAGATACTCTGTAAAAAGTTATACTAAAAAACTTTAATTAAGGGATTTGACAGAGAAATCGTTTTATAAATCGATAATCCTTACAAGTTCACGTTCTTCAATAAAATTCTTTATTGCGAACTTTTCTAAAACTTTGTCGAAAACACCAACTTTGTACCTCGTCAGTATAAAAAGTTAAATTTTTTAGTTCGATCATAGCAAGTCAATAACACTAGTTTACAAATTTTGGGTTAATTGCATGAAGTTAAGAAAAAAGGTGTTTTCTAAGTCAATTTTGGGTCGCTGAGCACGAAAATCATATCCATTTTCTTTTTCAAAGAACGTTTTTGTGATTTTTCAAACAAGGTGTTTTTGAGCACTTTTTGCAGTTTTTGGTCAATATTTCAGGACAAATCTTCCGATTAACACAAACCATTCGAATGGTATTGATGTGCCCATTCCCAAAATGTATAACTTGTTAGGATAATATATAAAAAATTTAGGCTTAAGAGCAACCAAAATCAAAAAAAGTAGTGCTTGGTAAAATTACTAATTTTTTGTTGATTTTTCATAAAAAAATAAATCAGCAAAAAGAATCTTTTAAAATCTTATGTGACAGGCAAACTTCTCACGTGAATTTTAAGCCTAAGATCACGAAAATCCGACAAAAACTGGTGATGTTATTAGGCACCGAGAGAAAATTGCTCTGTTTTTCACATATCTCTTTTGGTCTTAATTTACTAGTTTCCTAAGTAAACACTAGTTTACAAGAAAAATGAAGTTACGAGAAAAAGTGTTTTCTAGATTGATTTTGGGTCGCTAAATACGAAAATAATACTCTATTTCTCCTTCAAAGAAGTTCGAGTTAAAAAAAAACGTTTTTCTTTTGCTTCCGCTTTTTTGCTATTTTTTATTACAGAAAAATAATTTTTCATATTTTCAGAATCTAATGTGACAGATTTTAACAATTTTAAGGTAATCGCGATAAGCTAAGAAGAAATGTGTTTCCTCGGTTAATTTTGGATCGCTGAATACGAAAACCAAGTCCATTTTTTTTCAAAGAAGCATTTTCAACATTTCTTTGAAAAATATGGTTTTGGGCACTATTTTAGTTATTTGTCAATATCTTGTTCAAATAGGATCCGATCGAAACAGTTCGAAAGGTATTGATGTGCCCTTTCCGAAAAAGTATAATATGTGTAGATCAAATCTCGACAAACATATGATTACGGCTTAAAAGCCAACTGTCAAAATTCTCTTTGAAAGGAAATTTCAGACAAACTGTTACCCGCCACCCGAGCAAAGTCCAACATCAAAATTACAGCAAATAGACAACATATTTTGATATCAAGCATCAAATTGAAATATTATTTTGATATCAGCTTAAACTTTTTCAGATATGACATCATATTTTGATCTCATTTTGATGTGCTTACATTTTTAGAAAAAAAAATTTTGTTTCTATTTCTTTGACAAACATCAAATTGATTCCTTATTTTGTTATCAATGAAATATTTCACCATCTCAATAAGTTTTTAATTTGCTTTCACTGCTAGCATAAATAGTTTTCTATTTGATGTCATAGTGCAATTTTTCTGCTTTCGATTTTGATCTTTTAACCGTTAAAACGACCAAAATGATAACAACCTGAGCAATCATTCCCTACTACATCACAACATCAAGTTTAGTTCTCAATTTGTTATCAGACTCTGCTCGGGCAATCACAGATGTTTATAGTAAACAAAAGAATAAAGTTTTCTCTTGCATTAACTGCTATGAACTGCGTTTAGCCAGTAGCGGTTTGTCCGGAATTTCCTTTCAAAGAGAATTTTGACAGTTGGCTTTCAAGCTGTAATCGTATGTTTGTCGAGAAATGTACATTTATTATGATTACAATCGACTAAAGTAAAAAAAAGTCTAACGTTCGACCTTTTAAAAAAAATGATATTTCTAGTAAATTTTTTTTATAATAAATCAAGGACAGAAAAAAATTCTTTTAGAATCAAATGAGATAAATAATCTTTTTGCATAAATTTTAATCCAATGGTCACAAAAGTCGGATGAAAAATGTAGATGGTATGAAGTACTGACTTTTTATTTTTCGCGCAATCATACTTTCGGCTGAAATAAATATATTTAAACCAAAAAATCCGTATCGCTGAAGTACTCACTATTCGAATGTCTAGATACTCCTCTTTCATCTGAGACTAAATTTGAAATGTTCTATCGGTGGGAGGGGGTCTAGAACAAATTTTTTTTTTCAGCATTTTGATGATTATTTTTGAAGATTGCGTTTTAATGAATAGCTTTCAGAAGATATCTCACTTTTAGGAGGATGAATCTTTAGACATACAGTATCAGAAAGAGGAGCTTGTTCCGTTAATAAATACCTCCGAAAACACCAATGACCGACATTTAGCCAATTTCACATTAATTTAGAACAATATTACCACAAACAAATCAATATCCCTGATGTCCTCACCATTCGGAAACTTGCTTCTCTTTTGAATGAGACAAGATTTGAATCGTTCTTCCTAAGGGTCTTGAACATTTTTATTTCGGAAAAATAAATATCAAGGTTAAATACATATGGACACTTCATTACTCGTTTATACGTCAATCCAAGAAAATAACTTCTTTTATGAAAATTGATGAATAATTGGTCGGTGTTAAGTCAGAGCGGACTAAGTGACAAAATATTGATTTCGAGAAAAACGAGTTCAAAGTTTGAATCGCAGTATCCTTTACATTATGATTGGAAGTTAGTTTTTGCCATAACTCTTGTTTATTGTTACATATTTCAAATCTGGCAGAAGTCGGATGTAACTGACGAAATTCTTTATCCAGTGCAATCATTATCTCATTTTTGGTATCAGAAAATAAATTCGTAGTTAATGATTTGTTTGTTTGATAATTTGTGTTATTTGAATTCAATTAGTTATTTGTATGTATTGTTTAATATTTCAATTTAGAGCATTTTTTTTTCAAAAACGAGCATCGCTTTGATCAAGAAGTTATTTTTATATGAACCGCTTTCAATGATTACAGTGCTTATTAATACATATGTTATAAGAAGATTGGCCTAATATCTGATTCCTACTTATTAATATCTGCTTCCTACTTAAATGGTAAGTGAGATAATATTGCGTTTGTGAATTAACCTTCCGAAATTGGTTGAAATTTTAAATATTTTCTCTTTGGATTTGCGATCAATTCTCTAAGATATTGTTATATTTTACCTTGGAAAGACTACTATATAGAAAAAGTTTTAATTTTTCGCATCTATCAAGTTGTCTAAATATTTAAACAAATTTAAACATTTTCTTACCCCCTAAAAATAGACTGCGTGATAGGATTTTGCAGGTAATCTAATTGTGTGTTAAAATATGGACCACTGTTCTTATGGGTTTTTAAAGGAAGAGTCTTGAGATCGTGTTTAAATTCATAATTTTCAAGGAAACTACAAACCAAAACAAATCAAATCGAGCTAAAACTGTTCGAGAAATCCATAAATCAATGATGAATTTTTGATGTAACAATAGTTTCGTAGGAACCCTGAGCAAAAATATATTTCGAAGAACAAAAAATTGAAGTTTTATTTTGAGAATTTCAAGACCCCTAATTACTAACACGAAACTGGCTAAATGGAGTCTTCGAATAATTACATCAACTTTACAAGTCCGTTTCTCTGACAGTTTGTCCTTGCTGATTCAAACTTCTAAAACATTTCAAATTTATGTTTAGATGAAGGAGGAGCATATAAGCTTTAGATTAGTGAGTACTATAGCGATTCGCTATTGATTTTTCTATTGACCCGACATCGAGTTTCGGAGTTACGGGTTAAAGAGTACGATCACCTAGAAAATTTCCGTAAAAACTGGTACTATCATGATGTACGACAAATGATGCTATACATGTTAAAATATGTGCAACATTACTTGGATTTGCGTGCCTAGATCATAAATGATCCATCGCTTTGGCTAGATTTGCCACCTATGACGGTTCATGATGCCCCCGGGGAACTTGTCGAGTCTTAAGCTAATGTCCTAACTGTTTCTCAGTGATTTTTTTTACCAATTTTTACAATCTTGGTCTCAAATGAAATGTTCTTATTGGTTGTTATTAATTTTTTAATTGCAGGGTGATGAGTGTGAACACGCAGCAAATCCCCACATCACCGTACACGGCAATGAATATAAAAAGGTGATTTTTTTCCAGCACGTGACCACAACTTTTTATATTTAGTTCTAGGTAACTAACGGTCAATCAAAATTTCCTTGGCCACATTAGCCACCATCGACGGTAGCGGAAGCCCGGGCGGAAGTATCCAAGAATAAATGTTACATCGATTTCTCAGTGATGACTGGATCGATTTGGCCAAACTTAGTCTCAAGTGACCGGTGTTGCATCCCCAAAAACTGTTAATAACTTTTTCGATCCTACTTCCGGTTGTGGAGTTACGGATTGTGGAGTGCGGTCACAGAGAAAACTCCTATTCAAGCCGATACCGTGATGAATGCAAAAAGGATTTCTTTTGCTAAAATAGGAGCCAAACGTCTTGCGTTTGCAATTCGAGGTTACTGACGCCCCATCGAAATCTTGTTGCCCACATTGACAACCATAGACAGTGCCCGCAAAAATCACCATCTTTCAAAATAAAACGACACACATCAGTTTCTCTGAGATGGGTGGCCTATTTTCACAAACTTATTCTCAAATAAAATGAAATCTTAAGAGCGGGTTCTAAGCTATTGAATTGAATTATGTTCATCATTGCTGAAAATAATAATTTTTGGAAAGCTTGACCAATTGCATACTTTTTTGCCTTTCTCCTGTAGAAAGGTTATGCAATCACTCTGAACATCGTCAACCTAATCTCGGCCTCGACTTCAGTTCGACTCAGTTCGTCGAATTCGGCAAATGTCTGTGTGTGTGCGTATGTATGTATGTGTATGTATGTATGCATGTATGTGACCAAAAATAAGGACATCGGTTACTCGGAGATGGCTGAACCGATTTCATCAAACTTAGTCTCAAATAAAAGATACTACGTTCCCATAGGCTGCTATGGAATTTCATTAAATTCTGAGTTCCGGTTCTGGAGCTACGGGTTTAAGAGTGCGGACACACAGCAAATTCACATTTTAGCCTTTCTCCTATAGAAAGGTTATGCAATCACTCTGAACATCGTTAACCCAACCTAATTTTCACTTACATAGGTTTTCTGTATTTTAACAGGGTCGTAGTTAGGGGGATACGGTGAGGGGCAACCCCCCTCCCCCCCCGCCACATCACTCACCACCCTTCCCTAAACAGCCCTTCCCTCATCAAGTACCCCTCCACGCGAATAAAATTTTCTAATTCCTCTAGAATAAACTTTCCTAGTGGGTCTGTAAAAACAGTGAAAAATTTGGTTTGAAATGATTTTGAGTTGAGAGACTAATTTAAAATTTCTTAACGAGTTGAAAATTTTTGGCGGCGTCCAAGCCCCCGAACCTTCCTCCTGGATCCGCCGCTGGTTTCAAGTGTTTCAGTGTCGACACATAGCAACTCAAGTTCGTAGCCGTCGATTCATTGTACGTATGTGTAAATCGCACTGAATATCTAATAGACAGTTCCACCATTATATTAAACATAACCAGCCATGGAATCGTAGTTTGGATAAATGAGAAAGGCACAATTGCACCACTAGGTGGATTAAAACGGGTTTTCACAGATTTTTATTGCGATTAGCTTATGTCTACATCAAAAGATTTAAACTGAATCGACGCATATTTCACAATTTTCACATTTAAAACAGTCAAAATTATCGTCCAAAGGCGAAAGAAAATTATCCAACAGGTTATCAAAAACAATAATGCACCTAAATTTACTGTAGATAATTACGCGAAAAAACTCCCCAAAGCTATATGAGTCCTTGGGAAATACTCTTCACGGCTAAGAAACGTTAAGTTTGTGTTATAAATACGAAATAGAAAATTGATAAAGGTACATTGCGCGGCATCGCCATCGCCTGAGACCGAATTGGGCTACAGTAAGATTCCGTTTTTGGCACGTTCCGTTTTTGGCATGCTCCATTTTTGGCAACAAAAAAGTACACTGAAACCTTCATTTACGAACTCTTTTTTTACGTAATATTCAATTTACGTAACTTTTTTTACGAACTAAATTCGAAATAACGAACTCTTTTTGGAAATTTTGAGTTCGTACATTACAGCATGGAGTTATATACTTATGTATTCTTAGTTAATTGTTAGTAATATAAGTTGGGTATTTTCGGAATGGGGTTGACGAGTGCATAACGGCAATCGATGTCTTGAGCCATTTTGGAATCCAAGATGCCGACTTCCGGTTTAGATAAATTTTCTATAACCTCAACAATAGGCATATTTTCGGGGTAGGGTTGACGAGTGCATGACGGAAATAGAACCCATATTGTTTCGTTATCAAGAATATTGCTCAACCGGCAATCGTCATATTGAACTTGGAAAAGGTTCCAATTGTCCATTTTTAGCATCTACTTGGCAAGCCCATTCCAAAAATACCCATATTGTTAGGGTTATCGAGAATATTGCTAGACCGGAAGTCGCCATCTTGGATTTCAAAACGGTCCAATTGTCCATTTTTAGTATCTACTTGGCAAGCCCATTCCAAAAATACCCATATTGTTAGCGTTATCAAAAATATTGCTCAACCGGAAGTCGCCATTTTGGATTTCAAGACGGTTCCAATTGTTCAATTTCAGCATCTACTTATCAAGCCCGTACCAAAAATACCCATTTTGTTAGGGTTATCCAGAATATTGCTCAACCAACGAATATTAATAAGATTGTGAAGCAAACTTTTTTTACGAACTAAATCCCAAATAACGAACACTTTTTATACGAACTAATTCAGTTTACGAACCCCCGGTTTGGTTCGTAAATGGAGGTTTCAGTGTACCGTTTTTGGCATCAAATGGGTTCCGTTTTTGGCAATATTATTTTTGTTCATAGTAAATCTTTTGAAAAATGCTCAAAAATCATTTTGTTGTAATAATGGATATCGCTCTTGACTTTTTTTTTCTAAATATAGGAGTCTTATTTACTATATTTTATGGGGGCGGGCATAGCGAATAAAGTTAAATTTGTTGATTTTTTCTATTATTTCATTCCATTTCACATATTCTTATATAATTAATGTTCTTATAACATTTGATGTCACTAATTGGAAATAAAAGCTTTTAAGGTTAGGTTACATTTTTGGCGCGGTTCCAGTTTTGGCAACTGAAAAAATATATTGTTGCCAAAAACGGAATTCTCCCTATTCATCATGATGTGTTATGCAAACCCGAAGAACTAAACCCTACTGATTGTCATATCATGTAGTGCTCATCATCGTCTAATGTTACCAGCTACCAACACAGTTTCACACAATTTCACTCACCCGCTTCTATCAGTAACACCTTCCAGTTTTTGATCTCCGATAACCGCGACGCCATCACCGATCCTCCCGAACCACCACCCACAACAATGAAATCATACTCGTAGTCTGTATTCCTGGATGTTTTAGACTGAATATGAAAAACAAAAAAACAAAAAGACACACACTTCAGTGCTAACTCATCACCATCTTTCGCGTTGATTGTCCTTTTACCTTCATCCGTCCGCATGGGTCCTCCAGATCGCACTGGGACCGAATAAACACCTCCAGCAACCCCATGAACAGCATGTACTGTGATCCCCCGCAAAGTGCAGCTAGTGTGGCCCCTACCGGCGGGCCCATCGGACAAGCGCAGGACGACATCCTGCGTCTGTACCTTGCTCGGTACACAGATTACGGATAGCTAGCCCTGAAAGGAAAACGGAAACAAGACACAAATTAGTTTAATTATACATATCCACGCAAGCTACAGGCTATGGTGCAGGGCATCTTCACTCAGAGGCGAAGAGGAAAAAATGATTTAACGATATTGACCTTCTTGAGAAACACCAAAAGCCTAACGAGCTTGTAGCTGAAATTGGTGCAAGGTTGAGCCAAGCATGGCTTGCATCGAGACGAGTAACGATACAGTATGGTCTTTGGAACCGAATTGTGGTACTTGGCGAATCAGACCCATATAAAAATGGATTAGATGGTGATTAAAATTCTGCAACACAAGGCCATTGTTTTGAAATTAAATTGACTTTAAGCTTTAATTAAATGCAAAGTATTTCCCTTGTTTAACGAAAAAAGTAAAAAATAGCTTTCAAACATTTCATAGAATTTTAACTCGTTTACCTAAGTCTCCAAAAAAACTAATGACTTCAGCACACAGCTTTAAAGCATTATTACATTGTAGCGTTTTGAAATTTAATTTGAAACTTATGGCATATTCGTTTTTGACAGTGCACTACACCGGTGTAGTCGGTGCTACACTCATTCAAACTTGGGTGTAATCAGTCTATCTCTTTCTTTGCACTACACCGGTGTAGCGCCAAGAAAAAACGAAAACGCCATTAAAAAATCTCAACACCTCAAAGTAATGTCACGTGCCGTTTCGAATAACTATACCGAATGAAAAACCAACGACATTGTGGATTATTCTAACTTTATTGCTTTGAATATTCAAACCTAAACACTGTGAATTTATTTAAGATCAGTTTCTTCACTCGTGTCAACAGATGATTAACAGGTGTCTATGAGAAGCAATTTGAAAGTCAATTGCGTTTGTTACACCATGAGCCCTTTTCAGTAGCCTACTAGGGCAGCAGCCAAGGGTCTTCAAGAGCTACATTTATTTACCTACTGTATTATAATCACACTAGTTTCTCAAGTAGTTGTATAAGTTCAACGTAGGGGTGGGCGTAGCGTAGTTGGTAAATCGATTGCCTTGTACGCAGCGCACCTGGGTTCGAGTCCCGACCCCGCACATAGGGTTAGAAATTTTTCATAAGAGATTTTCCTAACCCGAAGAGGCGAATGACCTTAAGGTTAAAACCTCTATAATGGAAATAATAAAAAAAAAAAAAAGTTCAACGTAAAAATGTTACTGTCTGTGACAACCTGTATAATCAATCCGATCTTCGCGAAATGCATTTGCTTTATTTCTAAAGTTCCTTAAACCCACTTTTCATTTTCAAATTGAATCGCTTCTGACTTTTTACCTGGATTTGATTTGTTGCCAAATTGATTTATAACCATCGAAACGCGAAATCCTTTTCCACAGTTGTAATGTAATGCTTGGATCGAAGTTACGAAATTTTTCAACAATCCAATCACACCCCTCTGGCAGCGGAGCAATTTCTCCTTCGAAGAACAGATTGAAAAATATATTCTTCCCAATCTAGTTAACGATTTCTGTTATCTCTTCTCCAATCGAATCCCCCCTACCCTTACGGGTTGAATCTATAACCGATGGTCCTGAACGGTAACCGACTCTGCTTCGAATTCGTTCGAATCGTTCAACTGGAAAAAGGCAAGATAAAGGATAAATCTCTCTTTTGAAGGCAAGCTGAATACACCCGGAGGTGTATCTTTATCGACAAACGAAAGAAAACTGTCTCGAGTTCCAAGCGTTTCCAACTGTCGCAAATATGATAGCAATGCGGCAATTTTTATCGCCGTTCCATCCCTTTCCTATCCACAGTCCAGTCCAGTCCGGTTTCGGTTAAAGATCAAGGAGAAAACTTGTGCGACAATACGAGAGAATGAAAGGTCAAGAATTTCGTGCATTCAAAGGTCACATTTTGGTAACTGGTTTTAGTTTTGGCTGGCATTTTGGCCTTGACTGTGGCAAAGAAACTGGCTGAGAATGGTGAACACGGGTTTGTTTCCCGACAAAATAATACCTGGTGAGTTGTAAACTTTTGGGAAAGTTGTTCTTCTTTGAACGACTTATGTTCTGAAAATTCACTTTTTATTGGTTTGAGATAGAGCTACACTACCTACAAGAAAGCTGTCCAACAATATTTTTTTTTATTTTTCACAATTTCGAAATCTAAACGATTTACGAAAATCGTGACCAAAACTAGTTCGCTTAAAAATGTACATGGCGTCAGATTGCAATGTTAGGTTGGGTTACTGTGGTTGTTTCCTAGACATGTTTAGTAGAGTGGTTGTATGGGAGAACTTCAAAATGATTTAACCGTTGTGTGTCCGACGCGGTACCCGGGTACCTTTTTAAGTTTCAAATCATTAAATTCCTATGTTTTATCCATAGCTGGAAATTGAAATTTTGTGACATCTTAGAACTTCACTAAGTCAAGTTTTTGGGTTAATAATATTGTTGATATAGTAAGGGATGATCCATAAATGACGTAGCATTTTTTTAGTGATTTTAACACCCCCCTCCAACATCGTAGCATTTCGTCACAAAATTCCATGTACCCCCCCTGATAATTATGTAGCTTGACGGTAACCCTCACCCCCTCGTTGTCCCCGTAAAAGATTAAAAAAAAATCAAAAACGATGTTAGATGAAACGGGTAAGATTGTCGTGACATCAGGTCAACCCCTATTCCCCTTTAAAAAAGCTACGTAGCATGACAAGACCCCCTACCCCCCTGTCGTCACACATCATCACAAAATACAAAACTCCCCCCTCCCCCATATAATGCTACGTCATTTATGGATGGTCCCTAAGGGCGGGAGTGAGGAGGGGCTCCTGAATTTTTTTACTACGTAACAGGCCGACGTGGATACCCGGGTACCCACAAAACTAAAATGCCCATAACTAAGGTAATATCCAACCGATTTCGATTCTTTTGGCCGTTTTGGATTCAGGCACTCATCCACTTTTGGACTTGGTAAAAATGAATTGGGTTACTTCATTCGGTTCCCGGGAATCCGGGTTTCCGGAATCAGGTTCCAGTGCTGGGGTACAATTTGCGAACTTCAATGGAATACTAGCAATATGGGTATCAAAATTCTGGGAATTGCATCAGTAGGCTGTATCTCGTGGTTTTGGAACTATTTGGTGATTTGACCCCGGTACGGACATTCCGGAGCACGTTCCCGTGGGGCCGTGAGTGGCCATTCCATTCCAATACCATTTTTCAAATTGCCATAGGGTCCCGTGAAAATAAAAAAACAGACTTCCGAGACAATTTGAAGAGTTTTGATACTCATATTGCTAGGACATTATTAAAATTTACAAATCATATCCTAGTACTGGAATATTACTCCGGAAAATCCGGATTACCAAAAACCAGATACATTATTCCGATTCTACTGTACATAATAAAAAAGTAGACTTGTTCCTGAATCCAAAACATCTAAAAGTGTCCAAATCGGTTAAAGGAAGCCATAGTTAATTTGTGCATTTCAATTTGTGGGTACCCGGGTACCCTCGTTGGCCTGTTAAAGGTGTTTTTTTTGTTGGACACATAACTGTTAAACTAGCGGGCACATCACTTTTTGAGTTCCTTTTGTGGTCCAAAATGCTTGTGCAAAATTTGATAGCGGTTGGTTGCTTCCCGGGTTTGCACATTGCGTTCAAAGTTTGCATGGGATTTTATATGAGGAAATCAATCATTTTGCATTTACGTTAATAAAGATCGCTATTTTACTGTATATGAAAAACCAGCATTATAAAACTATAGTTCAAAACTTGGTTGACAACTTTGTCGAAGACCGTAACTAGCTACGAGTTTTCAAAAAGTTATAACGATTTTAAAACTTATGGTAAAATCCAAATACAGAAATTGATTAATTTTCCAACACTGCCGGCAGGAGCGGAACCAGAAAAAAATTTCGGAGGGGGTCCGAAATTTCAATTTTAAAATATTCATTGTACAATACGAAATTTGCAATTCCCTCATTTTATTAAAAAAAGTTTTGGTGGTCGAATCTAGTTTGGAATAATCTTCAATTTAAAACGAATTTAAAATAGAAACTATTTTAAAATTTCTCAAGAAGTTAAAAAATTTCGGGTGGGGTCCGGACCCCCAAGACCCTCCCCCTGGATCCGCCACTGACTGCCGGTGCACCACCGACATCGACATTAAAAACTTAAATAAATGAGAATATATTCATCGCAGAGACTTGGTACCTTTGAATGAAATGTTCAGAATGAATTGCTGAATAACATAGACTTAGTTAGAAAACGAAATTAAGAGGGGGGGGGGGGGCTTGTGTACTCCCTAGTCCCTTTCTAGATTGTTTTGTATAAGACAGAGTCATTACGTCCTTGTAAATGTCAACGACTAAACTTTCTTAGTATATTTCTGGTTCGCCAACATCACCTCTATTTTGCGTGAACTTAACTCAATTTCATAAAAAAAACACTTGTTTGAGGTAATTATCCTGGTTTCGTTCCTGGATTCTCAAACGAAAACGTCAATAGAAACAATTCCGAGACTTCAAGTGTTACCGGTTATCTGGTACGGCTCTCTTAGCCCTCGAGGATTATTCTCCGAGACCCGGAAGGGGAATCAATCTAAACCCCAAGCTACTGGTCAGACCAACGGCAGCCGACGGGGCGGGCGCGAAAGGCCTCTTTTGGGTCCTCGATTCCCAGGGTCGTTAAAGAGGTGGTGGGGAGGCGTTCGGACTTTGTTAATAACGAGATTCGGGGGTTAGTTTTAAACGTTCTATTACTCACTCTCAAACTCCAGATGACGATGACTTTATTGGTTGATTGTTGGGCACGGCGGCGGCCGTGACGGTGTTGAAATGGGTCGATGGCGGCGGAGCGGGATGCGTAGCGGAACGGTTACAGACGGCTGGCGGGTGAGTAGCTTTGGTCCTTGTAGCGATGGCCACTTGTTACAGACGGCGGTTTACCTTCACCGTAGCACGCGGCGGTGTAATGTGAGAGCCTACGCTGGGTGGCGGATGGTTGCTTCGAATCACGACCACGAGGCGAACGGGTTCCTCCAGGGGCACCAATAC
The DNA here is from genome assembly GCF_030247195.1 of Topomyia yanbarensis. Lineage (NCBI taxonomy): Eukaryota > Metazoa > Arthropoda > Insecta > Diptera > Culicidae > Topomyia > Topomyia yanbarensis. Next base: position 368,577,576 of record NC_080671.1, on the reverse strand, counting down.
CGGGTAAGTTGACGACTCCCGGGACACAATCTAGCGCGGTCCGCAGACCACCTCGTCCTTGGCGATTAGCGGATGGGAGTTTTGGCGAAATTTGCCACCGGGATCTGCGACGACGGTCTCCTTTACTTGTTAGCCGTTCTGGCACAGGGCACGATTACGGCGAGAAGTCTCTTTGTCCGGTCTTGGCTAAACATCACAATTACCAGTGAAGTGACCGGGGCATTCAGCCTATCTAGCCGTCCTGAATATGCACTTAGCGCAAAACTTTGACTCGGTTGGTAAAACGATGCATTCACTTCCACGGTCTAGATACAAGAGAGCTACGTCTCGTTTTCTTGGCTCCAACTAGGCTTTCGATCCTCTCCTTTTAGTCCTGTTCCCCAACCAGCATCCCGTCTACTCGTCTAATTTTCCTCTCATATCATCTCACTCCCCGAAAGCCACCTGTTGGGGTTTTTAATTTTGCTTCCCACTGGTTTGCATCGCCGCGAGCAAATAGGGTTCTAAAACCTCATCCCTACTCCCGCGCATACCAAAGCGTTGAAAATTGCTATTTTGTTTTTTTGCAATAATTTTGGTAAATTGTAACACTTCATGGTTACACAAGGAATCTAAGGATATGCATTTTTTAAAATTCTGACTATGAATGTCTAAGAAATAGGGTTTTAAAATATGTAAAACTATAAACAGTTGTACCATTTTAAATGACATAACAGTAGAGCCCTTAAATAGTAGCACTCAAACACGTAAGATTATTTTTTAATTTGGCGGTATAAACCTGCGTTGACGATGTGTTCCTTATGTTATACTAAACTACCTAAACAGGGAACTGGGGAGTACACAAGCCCCCCCCCCCCCCCCTTTCTGTTCATTTTCTGACTACGTCTATGTTATTCAGCAATTCATTCTCAACATTTCATTAAAAGGTACCAAGTCTCTGCGCTGAATATATACTCATTTATTAAAGTTTATAAAGTCGATGTCGGTGGTGCACCGGCAGTGTTGGAAAAAATAAATCAATTTCTGAATTTGGATTTTACCATAAGTTTTAAAATCGTTATAACTATTTTTTGGAAACTCGTAGCTAGTTATGGTCTTCGGCAAAGTTGTTAACCAAGGTTTGAACTATAGTTTTATAAAGCTGGTTTTCATATACAGTGAAATAGCGATCTTTATTAACGTAAATGCCACATAATTGATTTCCACATATTTTCACAAATTCTGGTGACAATCGAGTCTCCAACGACGAGCTCATTGCAGTGGCAAAAGGGCTGAAAGCGAAGAAAGCCCCCGGACAAGATGGTATCCCCAACGTGACATTGAAGACCGCGATCTTGACGATTCCGGACATGTTCAGGATAGTCCTAGAGATATGCCTGGACGAAGGCTACTTCCCGGATAGATGGAAGATCCAGAAGCTGGTGTTGCTGCCAAAACCAAGGAAATCACCTGGAGATCTAGCATCGTATCCGCCTATATGCCTGCTGGATACTCTCGGCAAGCTCCTGGAAAGAGTCATTCTCAACAGGCTGACGACCTACACTGAAAGTGAGAACGGATTATTGCATAAGCAGTTCGGGTACCAGAAAGGAATACCGACGGTGGACGCTATCCACACAGTCGTAGCGAGCGCGGAGAAAGCAACGAAGCAAAAGAGAAGGGGTAATCGCTCCTGCGCCGCATAATACATAATACAATACATGAGAAATTCAGAAAAAATATAAAATATCAATATTCCAAAAATGAATTTTTGAGGTTTTGGCCAGCCTCCAGCCACTGTGCGCTGTGGTAACGAAAGACGCGAAGAACGCGCTCAACAGTGCTAGCTGGGGGCTATCGCTGTAGCGCTGCACAGAATGCGAGTTCCGGACTATTTGTGTAAGGTTCTGATAAGTTACTTCCAGAACCGAGTACTGGTCAACGAAACGAACATGGGGCAGAGGTCGATTAGGGTCACGGCGGGAGTACCACGGGAGTCCATACTCGGTCCAACGCTCTGGAATATAATGTTCAATGGAGTGTTAACAATGGAACTGCCTAGGGCAGTTGAGATCATCGGCTTTGCAGATGACATTGTCCTGACGATGACCGGCGAGACCCCTGAGGAGCTGGAGATGTTGACGACAGAGACAATAGACATCGTTCAAACCTGGATGGCTAACGTCAAGCTGCAGCTGGTTCACAACAAGACCGAGGTAGTGCTGGTCCAGCGTGTCGTAATCGGCATCGGGGGATAATCCATCGATGGGATGTCGTGCCATGAATAACCTGGCTGTGATGGTCGACGATCGGTTAAATTACAGCAGCCATGTCGACTATGTATGTGAGAAGGCTGCGAGGACAACTAACGCATTGGCAAGGATCATGTCGAATCACGGAGGAGCAAGAGGCAGCACGTGACGTCTCTTGGCGGATGTCTTATCCTCAATACTGAGGTATGGCGTACCGGCCTGAGCTGCTGCACTGAACTCAAAGCGGAACCGGACGAAGCTGACAAGCACGTTTCGCTTAATTGCTGTTCGTGTCGCGAGTGCGTATAGAACGATATCGTCGGAGGCGGTATGCGTAATTGCTGGGATGATTCCCATCTGCATCACTATGTCTGAGGACGTAGCATAGCGGAGAAACGCACGTAATGCAAGGAGACTGGTACGAGCGGACTCGTTGGCTAAGTCGCAGCAAGAGTGGGACAACGCTGAGAAAGGAAAGTTGACCCACCGACTTATCCCAAATGTATCTGCTTGGTTTCAAAGGAAACATGAAGAGGTGAACTTCCATTTGACGCAGTTTTTGTCCGGGCACGGATGCTTCCGCAAGTACCTGAATCGGTTTGGACATGCTTCGTCACCCTTTTGCCCGGAGTGTGGGACCGTGCAGGAAACGCCTGAACACGTGGTATTTGAATGCCATAGGTTCGAAGAAGTTGGTGGGAGTATGCCTGGTGTGACAGTGGACAATATCGTCAAAGAGATGTGCCACGACGAGCATATCTGGGACGCTGTCAACAGAGTGGTTACGAGTATACTCTCCGAGTTCCAGAGGAAGTGGTAAAGGGATCAACAAAGTAGCGCCACTGGCTAGAACTCCGCCGGGAAACCACAAACGGGTTTCGGGAGACGCCGGGGAACGGTGCAGACTAGATCCATCGCCGGGGACCAGTTGAATAGTACGCGACATAGCAGCGGGCTTGGGTCGTCGGGACGCCAGTAAACCGGACGTCAGGCTCCACCGGAATCGCTGGACCGACCTCGACACCCTACCGGGTAGCTCGTGAGTAGGCTAGATCCACCACCGGGGATTAGATCGCGTCGAATAGCTAGCAGTGGGTCGTTGGGCGCCAGTGAACCGGAAGCTACGCTCCACCCGGAATCGCTGGATGGACTTCTACACCCACTGGCTGGCCCGTTGAGTTGGCTAGGTCCATCGCCGGGGACTAGACCGAGTATACGGAGCGGGAGGCTAAATGACTCACAGAAAGGTACATCGGTATCGGGAGCAATCTACTGCCGGGGAAATAACGGTAGGGTAGATTCGCCGCCGTGGACTACCCGACAGAATCGTGACGAAATGGGGAGCTAATTGGCTCACGAAACAAACACCGGTACCGAGAGGAATACCGTTGCCGGGGAACTCTCAGTCGGAGTACGATAATATCCGAGTTGATCTCGATAAAGCTGGGAGCTAAATTGCTCAAGGAAGCGGGTATCGGAAATTCCTTCGTCGGGGAACTATCGGTCGGAGTAGTGAGGTGAGTTCACCGTTGAGGACTATCCAATTAGATCGTGATAAGGCCGGGAGCTGCATGACTCACGGAAACATAAGCCAAATGGTTCAAGGAACCAGCACCTAAACGGCTCACGGGGACGAGAGCTAAAATGGTGAAGCAAAGGATGGAGACAAGAAGCAAGAGAAGAGTCGAGGGTTAGATCAAAGCTCAAAGGTCGAGCCATTCCATGAACAAAGTGAGGCTCCGAGATAGAGCAGAAGAAAGAGGTGCAACGAAAGCACAACGAGCCCTCCGCCACGAAGTAATATCTTGATGTAGTGCCGTGGAAAAGAGGGGCGAAAAAAGAGTGTTTTTAGTGGTTAGGCACGAACGTGAGTCCCACACAGTGCCAATACATTACTGGCCAGGCTATTGAAGTTATTTAAAGCTTACTATAAAAAAAACACACATAAGTTTTGCGAGCTCGACGAACTCAGTCGAATGGTGCATTACCTTCGGCCCTCCGAGCCTCTGTTAAGGATTCAATTTTTAAGTGATTCTTTCTTTATATGAGAAAGGCAATAAGAGGCACGCGAATTAAAGGACCTTAAATGTAATTAATTGTGGAGTTAAGCGTGAAGCGTGGAGCGTGGAGAACAAACGTAAATGGCTTGAAACATAAAGCTTGAATGAATAGTAATGGCACAGCCATTCTTCTTTACACTTCTTTTCAACACTATTCCAATTAGCTGGGTAGTTCTTGACATATCGCCATTTGAAGTTGCTTTTGAGTATGGGATTTGCGTTGGATTCAAAATGCCGAGACTTGGGCCGGGGTTGACTTGGTATTTTAAAAAATACATCGAACACTTCCTATCAGGATGCAGGGAGCAAGCTGATTCCTATTTGATTGCTTTTTTCCTTATATACCGCCAGCTCACCCCGCAGGTGGGGAAAGTTATCGTCACATTTAAGTATTAATAAATCAGAATACAATTCATCCAACTCTTTGATAAAATCTGATATATAGTCAACAGTACTCTATTGAGTATTCAAAATCAAACTATAATTAAATATCACAAGCCAAAGTATCTGAATGTAATCAATGGGCACACGAGACCCTTCATTTGAAAACAACTTTTATATCAAATTTTTTTCTTCTTTATCCCTGGTTGCTGTACCGTCTTTAACCCATAGCGCACAGTCGCACAAATGGCGACTCCCGCCCGCATCCAAACGATGTGGTTCGATTCCGGTCTGAACATCTTCAATCTATAGGGTACCTATAGCGCAGCAAAACCGCTTGCTATTGTCCAACGAAGATCCCAGCACAGCGGGGGGTCAGTTTATGCGACCAACTGGTAACCACCGGTGAAAGCCTATTCTTCGAGTCTTACTTCGTTGTGAATCCAGTGAAAGCCACATAAATCTCGCCAAACAGCTGAGGTTGGATCAGAAAACTACGCGCCGTTGGATGATGACAAAGTTTTGTTCCGTGCCGAACTCACCCGCAACCGCCAAAGCGGGTTTGGACGGTTGAAAATTATGCATGAAAATTTCAGCTCGGATCAATTTCCCAAGAGCACACCGGTTAGTTCGGTTTGCGGTTGTTTTTGTTTTCTTCGAATGGAAATATCGCGGAGTTATGATCGTCTTTTTATGCCATTTCCGACGATGGCACAGACAAAGCTTACGAAAAGCTGGGGTAATTGAATACAATGAGGGTTCCGTGAACGATTGGAATGCTGACTTCATCTTCATTTTTCATCCAATCATCATTCGCTCGGTGATTGTAATGGGGAATGTAACGAAAGGACCGGAAAATATAAATCCACGGGTTCGTCAGGTGGAATTATATGGGGCTCTCGATAATAGGGTGGAAACGAGCTACAGACGACTTTTTCAGTAGTGAAACGAGTTTGATTTTGAATGGACGGTATATTAGAGGGTTGACAGGGCACCGGTCGGCACAGCCACAGTGAGGGTCTTCGAATAAAAGTCAGACAAAACCTAAAACGGCTAACAATCACATTGAGAAGCTTATTTTAGGGTGTTTAGTTAATTGTTGGAGTCAAACAGAAAAACATTTTTCCATGCAGATCAATAGATTTGTTTTATTAGCATGATTTTATTTTCATTTTGGATTTGGTAGGTTATATCAATAATAATATAAAGTAATTGTAATTGTCAATGACTATATCACAAGTACGTGATTCAACAGTCGTGTAGTCGTATCTCGGTTTCACCATCGTTCATATACGAATCACATTCAATCACGTGTGTTAAGCTGATATGCAAAATTACACGTTTCGTTTGGGTCTATTTGGGGAACGTTGTTAGTACCGTGTGGTTTATATGATGGAATTCGATAACTTCCGAGAGCTTAAGCTCCTTCAGAAAATGTTACACATCGCAAATAGTAATTTGGGAAAGGTTAAACTCGATGGCTATCATATTCAGCCGAAACTCGACTTTTTGCTTCTGAGATTTACTCATCCCGGCGGATCATCACGATGAGTATAAATGTAGCAATTTCCATTGGGCTTAGGCAATGCACGATAGATTCACGTTACTCACGGTATCTTTGTCGAACAACTTAAAAAAATAGGTGTCCGCGAAACTTCAGGATTCGAAAGATCGGACTTTTCCCTTTCATTTGCAACCGATCGCAAAATAATCGGTCGGGGGGTCTAGAATAACTTTTCATTTTAATGACTTTTGTTTAAAAACTTCGATTTTAAAAGGATATTAGTTCACATTTTTGGCTTTAGGTGGTACTGTAGACATTCAAATAATACTAAAATTGAGAAGCTTGAACCGAAATCTCATAGAATTATTTTTTTTATCTATCATTTTTATACTACTTTTGAAACTGTCAATCAGGACTCGCAAATGGATAAATATCTAATCGAGTTTGTTCAAATGTAAAGGTTCAAATTTAAGCCAAATGTACGTTACCAGATGTTGGTGGAAAAGGAGATTGATTCAAGATTATATTATGCATGATACAGAGCGAGCGAAGAAATGAAAAAGAAGAAACGGATATGTTGTTGACAGAAAAACTTACTATATCACCCAGCACCTTTGAAAAGAGTACCAAATTCATACAAATTTTATCTACTCTTCTCTATATCTCCTTGGTCATAAGATATCATTGGTGCGCAAGAATCGGTGGAATCTGGAAGTTGGAATGTTTTTTTTCGGTTTAAGGTGGGCATTTTTCAGCACCCAGATTCCTCTAAATACACTGTTCAATTAAAGCAAACTATTTTTCACAAATGAAAATATTTTTTGAAATCGGCTTATTAAATAGTAGGCCCGTGAAAATCTAAAACTTTGATAAAATTTTAATAACTTTCGCGGGCGATTTTGGATTGATTTGTAGTTTTCTACATAGTTGTAGGCAATGAAATTTTCCACCAGATTCTCACTTTTAGTAATATTTGTACGTCTACCAGACCAGGAGAAAATAACTGACCAATAACCCGAGCATACTATTTTCTGGTATCATACCAAAACCTGGTATTAATTAATGATGCCTCATTGAGGTATAAAGCAGGTACTGAAGAAACATTTTTCAATACCTGTTTAATATCTCAATGAGGTATAATATTTTATTTTAGTATCATTTATGTATTCCAGTGATTTTTGCAAATACCAAATTAATACCTTATTGAATACCTCCATACAGTGAATTTTGTTATTGGAAGGTTGAAAAGTTTTTGTTATTATTCAGGTATTATAATAACTTGTTTTATTATCAACTAGTTATTCGTAGTACATGTTTCAGTTTTTATTTCAGGTATTTTATCTCTTATACAAGGCTCCTCAATACCTTATTGTGATGTTCAATTATTGCATACAGTATACCTGCATTTGGTATTCTTAAGTTATTTTCTTCTGCTCGGGTATAGTGACAAAAATGTGAAACAGTTTTATTGTAAAAAATAAGTTCCCAAACAAAAAATCTTTAAAATAAAAGATGTTCTGGAACCCCCGACCGATTATTTTACTTTTGGTTGCAAATGAAAGAGAAAAATCCATTCTATCACATACTGAAGTTTTAGGGATGCCGATTTTTTTTCGAATAAACCTGTTCTACCAAACACACCGTGTACTGGATTGTATCGTTCACTTCGCGCTGGTTCGAGCTGAACTATCAAGTAGGCTGAGTATCGTGATCGTCACGTGTCTTTGGTAGTTGGAAGCGGACTGAAACAAAGAGTGCCAACCGACGTTAGTGAAAATGTTTTTTTTCTTTAAACTATTTTTGTACTATAAAGTTTCCAAATGGTGCAAGCTTGTTAAAATGCGGACATTTTTTCTATATTTTTGTAGTTTTCGCAATGTATGCTAATAAAGGTAGTTTTTTTTTAATTTGATTAGCTCCCTCTAAATACTGTACGGCTTAAAACTCAAATTATTCAAACAAATTAGATTAGGGTAAAAGGGTATAATACGCCCCACCGGGGCTAAATGCCCCTCTTCGATTCCCAGGATTCCTGAATTATCTAAAAAGTAAAAATGACTGATAACAGTATCGTTTCATGAAATCAACGTACTAAGTTAGTTTGGTATTTTTAATATGTTGCAAAACAACGATATACACAAAAGTTTCAAAAGAGCTACTTTTATGTAAGCTTCCACTTTTTCCAATAGCATTACAATTAATTAGAAATATTCGGATTCGATAGAACTATTTCAAGTAGCTTACTAGAATGTTATAGTTACTATCTTAGTTTATAGCTTGGCTTAAAACTATGTGTGTGTAGAATTATTCATGTATTCACAACAGCTCACCACCGGCCAAAACGCCCCACCCATTGTTGTGGGGCATACTCACCGATTGCTGTGGGGCATACCGTCCTCTTGTTGTGGGGCATATTACACTTTCACCGGGGGCATTTTGCCCTGAGTGAAAGAAAAAACTAGAATTTAGGCATCTTTGAAAAATGTTTAATTGTACTTGTATCAGGAAGTTTTTTAATAAAAAATGAAACGGGTACTAATTTCTAACTAATATAACAATAAATTAGAGTAGTTAGTGAGAAGATCATAGCGTCGAATGGTGAAATATAACTATTTTTGCTTAAGGGGGGCGTATTAGACCTGTTTACCCTAACTGCAATTGATTGCAGAAAGCGCAGAAATTTTTTCAAGATTAGACCAAAGATGATCCTAAATTAGTTTTTTTATCCTATATTGAACTTCGGAATGAGGTCATCTCTAGGATTAAAACACAATGAAATCAGTAGTAGCTGAATTAAGTTATTTTTTACTTCAAATTACGGCAACAAAATTGCAAAAATATTAATTAGTATTAATAGCTTACAACCGCATTGAAGTGAAAGTTTCCCAAAATCGTATTAGTCTATTTTTTGGGAAATGCGCCATTCTTCAAACTATAAAAAATGAATGATGTACAAACTAAAAGTGGAAATTTCACGGTTCGGATTAAGCAATTATTCTGCTTCCCCTAAATTTTACACCACAGACTGGCACCCTCACTGTAACTAAAAACGCCAACTTTACGGGACAAGGATGGCGGCATGATACGGTTGACAGACTCATAAATAGTTCAAGTTTATTACAGCATGGCATCACCCGTTCTCCAAAATCTTTCCAGCGGATGCTGCTGCCAGTGACCGCCAACCAACTGTGAAAAGGCAAAACACACCATTTCGCTCCATTGCCTTTTCCGTCGTCCGTGAAAACAGTTTATCAACTATAAAACGGCGAGTCCCTACATCCACATGACCATCCACTATGCGGCGTCTTTTCGAAGGATGTTCTTACGATTCTACCGCAGCTAGACTTGCTTTCTGTATTCGTCTCTGTAGGTCTATAGGGTAGGTATGTTTCTTTGTCGGTCATACTCTGATAGAATTAATTACATATTTTACAGACTTTCGATGTGCTAATCAAAAGTAGTCGAAGGAATCATTATTAAAGCTACATTTGGCGAATTGGTCAGAGTCATTATTTATTTGTTTAGTTTAGTTTTACGATTAGAATAAAAGAAACTGCTCATTAATGGATCCACTTCGTTTCATTTGCATTGGAAATGGAATGCCACAATTTTGATAAACCAAATCGGCATCTTTCAATTGTATTGTTGGGGCTTTAACCTCGATGGGTCATTCGCCCCAAAAAACTTTCAAGTTTAAAGCTACGCTTTTGCCTTCGGTTAAATTTCTTATGTCGTAGAATAAGTAGCTCCACACGTGTCACCGGAGGAGGGAGATCATTAGGGATAGGGATCCGATTAAAAATGGTACTAGCAATTTCACGCGCTTGTGATTTATCATTATTCTAACTATGGGAAAGAGAAATAAAAATGTTTATTACGAATTAGTAAAAAAAGATAAGAAATTAGTTTCCCAATTTGATAAAAAATGTTTGATAATCTAAAAGGTGTAGGAAATAACGAAGATAGTCATATTTATGGTCATATTTATCGCAATTTTTACTACCGTTTTTGTTATGTGTTTATATGTAAAACTATACGCACTACGTATAATGCGGTGGTACTAATGTTAATGAATTCATATTGCGAACAAATTGCAACGGTGTTCCTGGCGAAAAATAAGCACACATGCCAAAAGAAACACCACTAGCTGGAAAATAAAGAGCTCAACATATTCGCAGACAGCTCAGAGCTGTTTTCCCATCCATGTTTATCTACGAAAGCGTACTAAGGGCCGCCGTATTTGTTCGTGTTCAGTTGCAAATTAGCAAACTAGCAAACACATCTGCTCAAAGCTGGCGCTCTGACAGAAGCGTAGTAATACTAACTGTTGATATAGTATGAAAATCCACGAAAGAGTGGTCGTTTCCAGCTAGAGATGAATTGACGCGAGCAGTAACTAAAAATAATCTATTGGATTACAATGGCAAATAAGAAAAGGCACTAAGCGCTGATCATAACTTAATTATGGCTCATGAACACATAATTCTTGCTTGTATTTCTCCCTATCGCACGCAATGGTGCTAATTTTTCCATCCGATTGCATTTATAAGCATAGCACGTACGCTTCAAGATGCATATTAACCTTCCTATTATGCTCGTTTATGCTAGATGCCTTGAAACTAATAAATACAAATCACAAATGTTTTTTCTACCTTAAATCTTAAAGAAGTCACTTCCTGCATCAGAGTTCCCTTATTTTAACCCCTGTCATAACAACTAGAAATTAACCAATTTAGATCAGTAACGTCAATAAACTGTACACACCACTTCAAATCTCTATTTTTACGGTTTTTATATGTGTAATTTGCTATATCTAAAAACCCTTGAATCGGCATTCGTCGGGGCGGTACTGCCGCACGAGACATAACTCTAATTGCCGCCCGCCTTGTTCATGTAATTTTATTATGTCACTAGGTGATATTTCCGCGTTTAAAATCGTCATCACATCACGGTTAGATGGATTAGCTGAACTTGAGCATACCGCAACAATCGTTATTACAATACCGCCCCCGAATGGAGGGGGAAGCAATAAATAAATTAGATAATGCACAACCATTTAGCTGCACGTAAAGCCCGCGAGTTTCGCACGCCGCGCCTCCCATATCCATGATACCTGCTAGGGCAAAATAAGCTGCTGATAGTCAAATGAGCAAGTCGATAGAGATCCAATCTACTGTCAAGTAATACGGTGTTCTGACAATTTTAGATTCGGGTAAATAAATGTGTACGTACAATGAAAGGAAGTGCTTTTGGTCAATTTGTTGGTCTAGAACAGTGGTTTTTTTCGTTCCCTGTACCCCTTTTGGAATATTGATTCTCATCATGTACCCCTTTCGCTTACCATCATTACCCTGTCAGAAGAATTTGCGATTGAATGAGCATCATACCTTTCCAATTAGAACCCTGTCCTTAAACACTCTCAAAAAGCATATCAATTCTTGACGCACTGAAGGAATACATAAAGACAAATATCCGACGTGAATGTTAAGATGATAACTTAAATTTTCCCCGCATAATACACCCTCTACAATAGTCTAGTTTTCCCCTGGTTAAAAACCGTTGGTCTAGAATATTTCTAATGTCACCTATGTACATTTATATTATTTTACACTTACAACCGACTGTAGAGGAACTGTGGGTAAGACGGACAGGTGGGGTAAGACGGACACATGGTTATTTTAGGGATAGAACATTAAAACTTCAAATGTATTGTATGTGTACCCTATCATTATGGGTAACCGCGAATTATGTAACAATTAGTAGGCCTCGAATACTGTTAAACGTGTACATGTTAAACGTGTACGTTAGACTGGTTCAATTTTTGACTTTTAGTTCCACCAGGCTCTACTGATTTCTTTTATGGCCCTAGTAATTGTGCAAATTTTGGTACCGATCGGTTGTGTCTACGGACCCTCCAAAAATTTAAAAATTTGTATGGAAATTAGTATGGAAAATCGGTTAACATTTTTCGGGATAACATAAAATCTCGACGTTTCATGCATTTTAAAGATGTTTGGCATCAAAAATACGAATTCGATTTCTGAAATTTCATGGGGTCCCCCCTTTGAAAAAAAAAATTGAGCTCCGGCTTATATGGGAATTTCATATGTGACCGGACGATTTAGTCTATATTTCCGGCCCCATATAAGCGATCCGTACGAAATTTTATAAACATCTGTGGGGATATTATAGTTATCATTTGGGACTAAGTTTGTGAAAATCGGCCCAACAATTTCCGGGAAACTGATGTGAGTTTGTAAATTTTGAAAGATGGCCGCTTTTCCCGGGCACTTCCGGAACCATCTATGGTGGTCAATGTAGTCAACGAAAGTTTGGTTGGCCGTCGGTGACCTAGAACAGCAAATTTAAGTTGTTTGAGAGACATTTTAGCGAAATTTTTACCTTTTTTGCTTTCATCGGAGTATCGGTTTGAATCACAATTTGCTATGTGATCGCACGCCACAACCTATAACTCCGGAACCGGAAGTCGGATCGGGATGAAATTAAATAGCCATTTACGGGGACGCAATACCTTTCATTTGAGGGTTCTCCGAGAAACCGATGTGACTGTTATTCTGAATTTAGATACTTCCGCCGGGGCTTCCGGAACCGATGATGGTGGCCAATGTGGCCAAATAGACTTTGAATGGATGTTAGTGACCTAATACTACAAATCGAAGCAGTTGTGGTCATATTTTGGAAAAATTTCACCTTTATGCATTCATTGCAGAATTTATTAAAATCGACATTTTCTGCGTGTTCGTACTCATCACCCTGTAATTCCGGAACCGGAAGTCGGATCCATTACAAATTCAATAGCAGCCTATGGAAACGTTGCACCTTTCACCTGAGACTAAGTTTGTCAAAATCGGTTCAGCCATCTCTGAGAAAAATGAGTGACATTTTTGGTAACATACACACACAGATACGCACATACACACACATACATACATACACACATACATACACACACAGACATTTGCCGAACTCGACGAACTGAATCGAATGGTATATGTCACTCGGCCCTCCGTTAAAAAGTCGGTTTTCGGAGCAATTCCAATATCTTTCTATTGAGAAAGGCAAAAATTTCACCTTTTTACATTCATCGCAGAATTCGTTAGAATCCAGATTTGCTGCGTGATCGTACGTATCACCCTGTAATTCAGGAACCAGAACTCGGATCCACACAAAATTCAACAGCAGCTGATGGACCTTCCATTCAAAATCAAGTTTGTCAAAATCGGTTCAGAAAATTCCGAGAAACCGATGTGGACAAATCAACAAATTTTGTTTTGTAACCATACTCTTCAACACGTAATCCGGGACAAGATGTCGGTTGAAAATCAAATTCAATAGCAACCTATGGGAATAGTATACCTTTCATTTGAATCTTAGTTTGTAAAATCGGTTCAGCCATCTCCAAAAAACCGATGTGGACATTTTGTTAACAAATCCGCACATACACACATACATACATACATACATACATACATACATACATACATACATACATACATACATACATACATACATACATACATACATACATACATACATACATACATACATACATACATACATACATACATACATACATACATACATACATACATACATACATACATACATACATACATACATACATACATACATACATACATACATACATACATACATACATACATACATACATACATACATACATACATACATACATACATACATACATACATACATACACACATACACACATACATACACACAGATATTTTGCGATCTCGGCGAACTGAGTCGAATGTTATATGAGACTCGGCCCTCCGGGCCTCGGTTAGAAAGTCGGTTTTTGGAGCAATTGCCTAACCTTTCTATATGAGAAAGGCAAAAGAATAGTATTTAATTAGCTTAATCAGCATGAGTTCAATGTTATCTTCATGTGATTATATTTTGAAATGTTGGTGGAATAGGTTTAAAAGTGGAGGGAATGGGGAGTTAGTAGAGTGGGAGCGGAGGATGCGTCAGAAATCCTTCATCTTATTTTGGTATACGGGGTGGATGAAGGAAATGCGGGCGTGAGGGTGGTCCAAGGGGACGGTAGTGATGAAGGAGGGAGATGTAAGAGAAAGGAGGGGGGGGGGGGCGGAGGGGCTCTGATGCAATACTCAGCTGCATATTTTGCCTTCCATTTGAGACTTGGTTTGAGAAAATCGGTTCAGTCATCACCGAAGAACCGATGTGACTTTATTTGTGGAATATGCCCGGAATTCCGGACTTCCGGAATCGTCGATAGTGGACAATATATTCAAAGAATGTTTGATTGGCAATCAGTGATCTAGATCTGCGATTAGAAGTAATTTGGTGATCATTTCATTAGTTTTTTGCCTCTGAGGTATTACGATTGTACCGATTTATATGGGAAATTCCAGTGTATCCTTACTAACACCCCTGTAACTCCGGAAGCAAGAGTCCGAACCGAATGAAATTCAGCAGCAGTCAATGGCATTACTGTATCTTTCATTTAAAATCAAGTTTGTAAAAATCGGTAGAGAATTCGTTGGGGAATGGGTGTGATATTAACTTAGGAACTTGGCGGGTTCCCCGGGGGCGTCATGAACTGTCATAGGTGGCCAATGTGGTCGAAGCTGCTTTGATTGATCATTAGTGATCCAGACCCGCAAACTAGAGTAATGTTACATCAATTTTAATATGTTTTACATCATTTGAACATCATGGTGGTACCAGTTTATATGGGAATTTGCTGTGTGACCGCACTCTTCAACCCGTAACTCCGGAACCGGAAGTCGGATCAACTAAAAATTCAATAGCAGCTTATGGGAGCGTTATACCTTTCATATGAAACTAAGTTTGCGAAAATCGGTTCAGCCATCTCTGAGAAAATTGTGTGAGTTTAAATGACACACACACATACACACACACACACACACACACACATACACACACAGACATTTGCCGATCTCGACGAACTGAATCGAATGGTGTATGACACTCGGCCCTCCGGGCCTCCGTTAAAAAGTCGATTTTTACAGTGATTGCATAGCCTTTCTTTATATGAGAAAGGCAAAAATGACCTCATCAATCAATTAATCAGAACACTATATATTTCTAAAGGAGCTACAGCAGAGAGTATTACATGTTGACAAAACATACTCTTATAATGTTATATTTCAGTATTGCCTAAATAATAATAATATAATCCATCTTACCCCCATTTCCCATAAGGTTTTTTCCCCTGGACAGGCATTACCAAATTTTGTATGTTTGGCGTCTATTGATTAGGTTCTGTGAATTGTGTAGTTGTATATTTTGTTGCAGTCAAGATCGAAGTAAATCATGCTTCAAAACGAAGGCTGAAAATGTAGAATTCAACAGTTTCAAGAGTACTGGAAAGGTTGAACCCTTTCATGCGAAACTTTTTTCTTGTGTATGTAGAGTTCCAAAATAATTTGCAGGATGGTGGGGTCAAGAAACCCGAAAAATCTTTTTTCATAAACATAAGTGCTTTCCTCGCAGTGCTAGGAGCCGCAAATTTGCATCACCAACTTATAGGTTCTAGAGTATTTTTTCAAAATCGAGCTAATTTTATTGTCCAAAAGTAAATCGCCGTATTTTTTTCAAAAAACTTCACAAATCTGACACTTTTCACTGCATCTCAATAAAAAGTAATAAGAACAGTTGCCAGTCTCCTAACAAGTAGATTTCATAAGATTGGACCACTTCTCACTTCATATTCCTGCGTTATGAACGAAACGAAAAGGTGCCAATATATCTGCCGTATAAAGGGTTAAATATTAAATATTTTTTAAATTAAACTAGTCAAGAACCTAATTGAAAAAAAAAAGATTTTTTTCAATTAGGATCTTTACGGACACAGTTAACCACACTTTTGTTGACAGTTCACTTGTACTGTTTACATGGACTTAGAAAAATTTGTGGGCGACTGGATTCGCTCGAAGCAATTCGCAAAAAAAAAAATATAAGTCCATGTAAACAGTACAAGCGAACTGTCAAAAATGAACACTTGAGTTCATTTGTGACGGCAGTGTAAAGTATTCAATTTAATTAATTTTGGTTTGGGGGGGGGGGGGGGGGGGTTTAACCCCCAAACTACCCCCCTGGCTATGCCACTATTATGGGACAATCTCAACCTTGAAAAGTTGTAAAAACTTTTCTATTGTGTGCGGAAAAAACCCGGACCGGTGAAGAAAATTCAAGTTTTAGACATATAGTCACATTTCATGTATGGAACAAGCTTCTAGTTTAATCTAGCAATATTGCAATTTTCCTAAAGTAGACATTTGTATGTAGCGGATTCTTATTCATATATCTAAGCAATAATGACACAAAAATTGTATATGGTCTTAGATACCTTTTTGCGGCGGTTTTTTCAATGGTAGTGTACTTATTCATAAATAGGTTTTTTTAGTATGTATTAGTAGAATCAAAGTAGGATAGGCAGAGTGGAAATGAATCACTTGGTATCAATGAACACATATAAAAAACTTTCGTTGAGCTTTCCATCGATTCGCGTAAATTTGTTGCTAAGTAAGTTTTCATCTATGCGCAACGAAAGCACATATTGTTATCGTGGACGTATGTAATCGCAAACAAAACATTTGCATCAAACATTAACCCAACCGAACGGTGTACAGTTGAACAATGTTTGAATCAAACAGCTGTGTAAGTGCATCGTATCCGTACACGAATGGAAGGCACGCATGAACCAAGAAAAATTAGTCAACCCTAGTGATGCTGAGTGGAGCGAAAGAGACAACTTATACCATGACGCTACAGAGATGCCATTATGCCAGAATTATCTGGCACAGTCATTGTTTTTGGCTGCCTCCAGACAAAAAGATAAACCTTTGTCTCTGCCAGATTTTTAAGTTTTAGTAGCTGCTACACACACATTTTGGAAATTTGGGTAGTAATGTCCCAAATTTTACAAAATTCGATTGACGCTCGTTCTATGAAAAAATGTATATCAAATGTTGATGACTTTGAGGTGAAACTGTCAGATTTTCTTTAAAAAATAGTGGCAACTTTGTGCATATGGAGCTAGACTGTGCAAGCGTTTTTGTGCACGTGTTTTGTACGAATTAATGCGTTCCAGATTGTACATAAAATGTGTGCTTGAGACGAACACAGCACAAGGAAAAACATAGTGTTTGATGGAGCAAGCAATATGAAAGAACGCAAAGAAGTACTCTGCCTGCAGTACAACAGGCAACTGAGTCTGTCCAACCAAATCGGTTCTTTAAATAGTCGTTGATGACGTCATTCAAAGAAGCGCAGGCGCTAGATACATAAATATGTTGTGCCGGACTTGGGAAGCGCTACCTTCTGTGTGCAAATGCGTGGTATTTTGACTATGTTATACATTATTTTATTTTTTAATGCCATGGTATCAAAAACCTATAGGTTTATCCATTGGAATCTGTTCTTAGAAGCATTTCTGAGCGATATGCGCAAAAAATCCAAAAATTTATCGTGAAATGGCTAAATTCTAAGCGTTTAAAACCAGACCACTTTTCATTACATACCATTTTTGTTGATTTTGCAAAGTACACCCACATATCGAAAACAAAGACGTAGTCCTGCGTCAAAAGGATGTTTTACATTTCTTAGAAAGAAATGTATAGAATTCGCTGAAACTTTCAAGATTTTTTCCGAAACCCGGAGGGCCGAGTCTTATATACCAATCGACTCAGCTCGACGATTTGGGACAATGTCTGTGTGTGTGTTTGTGTGTGTATGTAACGGACAAACTCTCATTCGTGTTTCTCATCAACGGCTGAACCGATCTTATCCAAACCAATTTTAAATGAAAGGTCTATCATCCAGACAGAACTCTATCAAATGGTTTTTGATTCTTATGTTTAGTTTCTAAGATATAAATATTTGAAAGCGCAAAATTCGTGTTTTTGCAGTTTTTTGAAATTTGCTGCTAAAATTGACGACGTAACTAAATAATTTATATATTTTTAGGAAGCTGATACAAATATCTTTCGAACGAATTATAGATTGTTGAAATCGGACTATTAGCAAAAGAGATATTAAACATTAAATGCGGACGAAAGATTTTTATCATTTCCCATAGCCAGAAATAAGACCAAAAACATTCAATGTGCCAAAACGGATAATTATAGGTCAATAGTAACTTTGAAGAATTTAAAGCATACAATATGCTCTTTCTTTTGGTATTGTGATTTTAATCCCCCTAAGAGTGAGAGATATTTTCATAGATTTTCTTGGAAGTGATTGTATTGAAATAATGGTTTCAGCAAATTTGTAGCTCTTACTTTTGTGAATAACTTTACTGAAGACATCAAATATATATTTTGAATACTTTAAAAGTTATGGCTTGTTGTTTGTGGATTACCCTTTGTCGCCTATTTATTATTCAATATAGTGATAATCCATTTAAATGAGTCAAATATTATTTCGATAAAACGAATTTCGTATTTAATTTTTCTATCAACATCCGCTGAAATAACCACCGAACAATTGCAAGTTGTCTAGATGAAACTTGATCTTTTATCGGTGCAAAAATTTTCATTTCCGCGAACTTTCTGGCTTATAACTATCGGATCGATCTGAAACATATCTCAGAAAATGAAAAGCGAACTGAATAACTCTAAGCAGTGATGTAGCCAAGAGGATGCTTTGGAGTTTAACCTTCTCCCCTCACCAAAAAAATTGGATTGAAGTTAAAAATTTATTGATGCAGACTAATTTAATTCAATATTACAATGATAATTATCTGATCAGTACATTGATAACCTATTGTTTGAAACATCATGAGGACCTTTGAAAAATTGTGGGAATGTGATCCTGATCTGTACCTGATCTATGGGTCTTGATCTCACAGTTGTCTAATAACGTCAATATCAAATACTTGCCTAAAAA
Organism: Topomyia yanbarensis; assembly: GCF_030247195.1. Lineage (NCBI taxonomy): Eukaryota > Metazoa > Arthropoda > Insecta > Diptera > Culicidae > Topomyia > Topomyia yanbarensis. The sequence goes on along the minus strand of NC_080671.1, from coordinate 368,558,476 downwards.
CATTCCAATAGAAACTCATGCCAGAGTTCTGAAATCAATCATAATCATAATTTCCTATCATATTGAGCTCAGTTTTGAAGGGGTGTACTATAATATAGATTAGGGTCTTTTTGTAATAGGAAGCGAAACTGGAATTGCTTGAATTGTCTATGAAACTAAGAACTACTCACCGAAAAATTGCATAACTTCCAACATTAGCTGAAAATGTTTTTATTTTGGGAATGCGTCGAGTTGAGACGAAAACGTTATTGAATTAATAACGAGAAAACCTCCTTCCAAAAGAAGAGGAATTTATGAAAAATGGCGTTTTCCTTTCCGCCAATTTCGCTGGTTTATTATCTTCGATGAATTTTACAAACGTTAAACAGCACATCATTTGATAAAATAATTTTGGCGTTATATCCTCCAAGAAGTATTTATGGTGAATTTACTCTTAAAAAAATTTAGTTCCAGACTTAATGTTTTCAGCAAAATTTTGGGGAGTGCTATTACAAACCACTTTGTTGAAGACATGAAGGCTCCATGTGTTCAAGGTATTAACACATTTTAGGCTATTTCTATTTATTTTAAATTAAATTATTATAATTTTACTGTTTATGATAAATCTCTTCTATTGTTTATAAACGATAAAATTTACAATTTATCCAAAGCTTGAGTTTGTGAAGCTCGCAATATAAAGTTATTTTAGAAAAAAAACTAGATTAAGGAACACTTCGTAAATATCATTTTATAACTCAATATACTCCATATACGTTGTATTCATGCCAAAGACAGAAACTCTGTTACAAATTTTCGAAAAACTGATTCTCCATAATTTTAAAACTTCAAAGATGGCGGTCTCGTAATTATGCCATTTGGACAGTAAGTTAGATTTTCACTAAATCCCCACCAAACCGAATTTCTGACTAAGCCGCTGACGCCAAGTAGCAGAAACAAAGTCGTTCTACACTCGTCCACAAGAAACTTCTTCGAATACTGCCTATCTATTATAATACAATGAAGACCCGATTTGATCGGCCCCCAATTTTATTAGCCTCATATGAAAATATATTTGATGGGCTCTAGCAGACAAACAAGGCTGTACTTGAGTAACTCCTTTCTTGACGATGTTTTTCTTATCTTAAGGTTGTACAGAGAATGGGCAAAAATCGAAAACGAAAGAAGCAGTTTTTTCCACACCATGTGTTATATCTTTATAAAAATCAATCAGCTTATGTAGAATGTTGTTGCAGTACTGCTGATTAATTTTTATGAAGATCTAACACACGGTGTGGAAAAAACTGTTTTTTTCGTTTTCGATTTTTACCTATTCTCTGTACAACCTTAACGGACCACTTCAATGAAAACTGTGGTTATGTGACGCCTTCGCAAAACAAATTGTTTCTCCGTATATATCGCTCCAATTTCGTTGAAATCTTCTTACTACCTAAAATGAAGTTGAAACAATATTTAGGAATTTACCGAAAAGCGAAATATGCATTTATTACAAAGATTTCCTGTCCAGAAAATTATTGGTCCTGTATAAATCCAATCAACATAGCTCATTTTCGTAGCTCAATTTTCTAGTCAGGTTATCTCCGTAAATAAATAAAAGATAATACTGAACTTACCTTGATCCCTTTGTGACATTCCAAGGAAACGTTTTTAATTCACTGCTTCCACAAAAAGTACTCAAAAATCGGAATTTCCTGTCCGAAAGATTTGGGTGAAGGGATGTTTATTTACATCCATATCGGCAACACTATGGTGTTTGCAATAGTTTGCATGCACAGCGTAAATGTGGATAATATATGGTCAAAAGAAAATATCGAATATTGTACAATGTGCTTATAAGCATATAATCACATATCTCAATAAAATAAGCACTGTATCTAGCTTATTTCATTTTGATCATGAATATTGACATAAATTTTTCCCAATTTATAATGTAGAATGTTCTGAAAACATCGTTGCATAAATGACCATTCGTAATCGAACATTTGTTACATTGTGAAAACATTTAGCGTATAATGATATTCCATGGCCATCTAGCTTCAATTTGGCTTGTTTGTTGACTCAAATGACATGACTTCATTGACATCAATACCTTTATCTAGCATGCTAATTGAAAAGAGTTTATATCAATTTTAGAAAATATACACTGCGAAAAATATCGAAATGCTTGATATGTTGATCTTTTCCATTCTTCAAAAAAGCAAAACTGAGTAGTGAGCATGAACACTAATGATAGATTATAATGAAAATATGGAGCTGTTTTCAAGATAAATTAGTGTCAGAAATACAACTGTCAGCAGTTGATTATAATTGGTAATAAGAGTAATAAGAGCGTGCTGTATTCAAATTCTGATAGAAAGACTTCGATGACTCCGAGCAAACTAGGTAGCAACATGTGTGTCTGCCTATTATGAAAATAAAAATGCTTACAAGGGCGACCAATTTGTATCGCAATACCGACAAAAATGTTCCCCAATTCGGGAATAAAGTGACATGAATTCTGGAATAATCGTGTTTCTATGTTCGGACACAGGACCGTTAACAGAAATTCATGTGTTTTATAAACGTTTTTATAAACAATTTTCCGTAACGCCAGATTTATTGATTTTTTATGAACTTTGATCACGGGTTTCGCTTAGTCATTGACAAATCGTTATTACTGTCTGTGATCTAGTTGATGAGCATTTTTCATAAACCAAATGTTGATTAGTGAATTTATTCATAAATTCAAGAACATTGTTCACGGTTTGACGTGAACTGATTTATGATTTATTACATCTTGATCATGATAAGGTTTTTGTGGTTGTGAACAGAGTTAAAAATATTCAAAGTCATTGAATGAAAATTGATCATATTCAGCCGCATTCATTTTCAATATTCAGTGACGCAGCTGAAAACTTCAAACGAACAAACCGCCCATTCATCCATGCAGATTTTCATTCGTATCCGATTATTACACTAAGCGACCGTGCAGCAACGAATCAAACGTATCAAAGTGGGCCCTGACACAATATAAGCGATGATGATTGTTGTTTCATATACTTTACCGGCATTTGAAAACATTTTCCTAGATAATTATTGAAATGAATATAATGTACGATATTCAACTGAATGAATAACATGGATATTTGAATGAAATTTTTTTTCTATTCACCGCGAGTCGCATCAGGTACATTTTCTGCCGTCAAAAAAGTGCTTCGATTATTTTTAACTCTGGTTGTGAACGAGGCAATAAAACTACTGCTTTAGTTTCACGAAATAATATTCATGGATCCCTTCAAGCCTCGTAAACTAATTCCGAGTATGTTAGTCACGATGAACCCTTCTTATTCGTAAAATAATTCACAAAATCAAAATACGTTTCCAATTTAATGATATAGTTCATGAAATGTGCAATTTTGTGCATGCTTCATGCTTGTGAAATATCATTGGCACTTTCATGCAACTCTGCACCAGGACTGAAAATTTTTACGTGAACGATTTTACAAAATTTTGGAATATTATAATTATAAGTATATAATAATTATAAATTGTACATATAATATACAACGCAAAACGAATATTAAATTTGTGACTAAGTTCCTCAAATTATAAACGTGAATGACATTATTATGCCCGAAAAATCAGATAGAAAACTCATCAACTAGTATAACGACAATGTACATAGTAATTGCGAAAATCGTGACTAACCTCTTGACATCATGAACATCGTTCAATATTCTGCTCTTTTGGTCGAAACAGTGTTTCTTCAAATTATGAACTAGATTTGTAAGATAAAACTAAACATATTTGGCACACAACCGCAGTGATATTACTAAATATTTGAGTGCAACACAATATGATATTTGGAGTGAACTAGTTTCAGGGCCGGTGTTAGGGTAAAAGCGTGGGGGGACTAGATAAATACCGCATTTTTGCAATACTAGCATAACAATCTGATAAAATTACCCGCGGTGCATTTGGAGCACATGGCATTGTGGTACATCGAGGCTTTCAGACGGTAGTATTGTGCGTGCGAGACACCTGCTCGTCTGATTTCAAATTTCAGATTGGTCCTAAAATTTCAAGTGGGTAATTACCCTCTCAGATATATTCGAGTGGGTAATACTACTCATACTACCTAGGGCATCCGCCATCTCTGCCTAGTTTTGTGAAAAAATTATATGCAGTAGCAAAATGCAGAATTAGAATCATGCGTCACCGTCTCTATTATCAAATAGAGATTACCTCAAGACGCCATTTATCTATGCATTCACTGGTTGAACAATCTGTCTCGCTGCAGTATATCTGATTTCTTTGTATCCTCAAAAATTACTATCAAACTAATTAGAGCAGGTGTGGTTTCGACCAGTGCAGTGTTTGCAACGTAACTTTAGCAACATTCTCTCTAGAGGTTGTAATCTCTTTTTGCAAACCATTCTAATAAAGCTCAGCTGGAAAATACGCCGGCATTATGGCTGGTTGTGGTAATTATTCCGACGCCAGTAACAAAACGAATACTAATTACAATCGGTTGTGTCCCTGGAGATTGAAAACTAACCGGTCACCAACAAGAATTCTGGCTGGACTTACTAGTGTGTTCGTTACTATACATAATATACTGAAACTTTATTTAGTCAGCGATAGTAAATATTTCTATCCGCCTCTTTCCTCTTCAGCTGTAAATTGCTCTTTTTGACATTGTATGCTTCCTAGAAGCACATGCTAAAAATGCATAAAAATCACAGCAGAATAAAAGAGACGGAAACAGAAAATATGCAAACTCTGCATTTTTTCTCAGTGTATACAAATTAGCAAAAAGGAACTTTTTCAAATAAACTGCTAGATTTTTGCTTGGTGTGTCTTGTCAGAACCATCAAAGTAATCAACAGTGTTCCTAAAATGTTTTCCGTGGCCAAGCATTTTTTTCCATTGAAGTGGTCCCTTAAAGATGCGAATATGCAAAAAAAATCAATCTTTTTTTAAAATTTTTGCGCTAGAAGACTATAGGTATTAAATAGTTATTAGACTACATCAAGGGAAGGGAAGAATATTTTATCAGCTTCAGTTTATTATGAAGCAAAAAATGTCGAGTTTTAGTTAATATTCCCATTTTGTCAGCCTAGAATACACCATGGAGATGATAAAAACGGATCATTACTGTATTTATAATTCACAGTAATAGGTACATTCCATTTTCTGAGGATATTTTCTTTCAATTGCATCGAACTACACCAATTTTTAGGTAGTTTTCAAGGGGTTATTTTATCGACTTCTTCTAAAATTCGGCGAACCTATTCCCATTCGTGTGATAATTTATGTTAAAAGGGTATCCTAAATTAATTGGTATACTTAAGGGTTTATATGTTGCAGATAGAGAAAGTTCATAAATTTTCAGCTTTCCTTACACAATTTTACAAAAGTTTCTTAAACAACTGTTCCTAATAAGATTATGTAAATACGGTAATGGAATACGGATGCTTCTGCTTTCGCTCCGCCGCGAACATACATTTCATCAAACTCGAAAGAATTCAGTATCTTTGTTTGCGAATCGCCTTAGGGTGCATGCAGTCGACCCATACGATGAGTCTCGAAGTCCTGTCGGGCGTTCTCCCGCTGAAAAATCGATTTTGGGAACTCTCATATCGATTGCTCATTCGATGCGATATCTTGAACCGGGTTGTGATTGAAAAATTCGAAAGGCTTGTTGAGCTCAATTCTCAGACCCGTTTCATGTACTTTAACTACATAGCGCAGAATATTAATCCTTCTTCTTACAATACAACTCGTGTGCATTTCATAAATACCTCTGAATCTACTGTTTTCTTCGACACATCCATGAAAGACGAGATCTGTGGAATTTCGAACCACATACGCCCTCAAGTGGTTCGAAACATTTTTTATAATAAATTCCGAGAAGTCGACTGTTCTAAGATGTTTTATACTGACGGATCAAACCTCGAAGGGTCCACTGGCTTCGGTATTTTCAATCAAAACCTCACCGCCTCCTACAAACTCAGTGACCCCGCTTCAGTTTACGCCGCAGAACTATGCTATTCAGTATTTCCTTGGAGTCATTGACACATTACCCGCAGACCATTACTTCATCGTTTCGGATAGTGTGAGTTATATTGACGCTATTCGCTCGATGAAACATGGAAAGCATTCCTCGTATTTGTTGAGGAAAATGCGGGAGCTACTGAGTGCTTTATCTGACAAATCTTTCCAGATTACCTTGGTGTGGGTCCCTTCTCATTGCTCCATTCCGGGCAATGAGAAAGCGGACTTCATAGCTAAGGTGGGTGCCCTTGAAGGTGACGTTTTTGAAAGACCATTTTGCTTCCACGAATTTTTCAGTATTACTCATCAGAGAACCCTCGAAAGTTGGCAAACCTCGTGGAGTAATGGGGAGCTAGGAAGGTGGCTTCGATAGTCCCTAAGGTATCGACGAAACCTTGGTTCAAGGGGATGGATGTGGGTCGTGACTTCATTCGTGTGATGTCGCGACTCATGGCAAACCATTACACGCTGGATGCACATCTCCGGCGTATTGGGCTCGTGGATAGTGGTATCTGCGCTTGTGGCGACGGCTATCACGACATCGAGCACATTGTCTGGGCGTACACCGAGTACAGTTCCGCCAGGTCTCGGCTAATGGATACCCTGCGGGCCCGAGGAAGACCAACCAACGTCCCGGTTCGAGATGTGTTGGCAAGCCGCGATATCCTTTATATATGTCCGATGTCCCTTATATACACCTTCGATGTCCCTTATATACACCTTCGTAAAAACCATCAATATCCAACTTTAACTGCCCCTTTTTCCTTATCATTCTCAGAAGCCCTCTCTTCCACCTGTACCATACAGCCACGATGGTTTGAAGCGACTCCAAGGCGACACAAAACATCCCTGTCGAATGAGCCAACAAACACGGGACCTACAGCACGAACATCACACGCACAACTCGAAATGTAGCCGACCAACATCTGAGCCGCACTACGAAATCGTCTTGAGAAACCCCTGCCATCTTGAGGAGGACCACCCGGCGTCCCAGTACATGATTCTTCCTGATGAAGGCCGCCCTGATTCTGTAATCCATCCGTTGATCTCCCGAAGCCTGAAACTGAAATAATGTTCTCCCCCTGCCATCTTTGTCCACCCTACTTCCCCTGACTCTTATACACAGAAGTAACACCCCTCCCCCCCAAATATCTTAATGCTTCTTCCTGTCTTTTCTAGTTTTAATTATATTATATGATCTCGTTGAAAATGCCCAACTCTACTACCTAACTCTCTACAACTCTAATTAAGAATCTTTACAAAATTTAATCACGCCCTCTAGTTATTTCTACTTTTAAGACAGTCGTAAAAATTTTCCCCCTTAGTTAAACATTATTTGCTCCAATAATCTCATTGCTAAAAATGTCAAATCATATTACCATAAAAACTAAATGACCCCCCTAATCTTACGAAAATTATATTACCCCCTTGTGTATATGTATAGCTATAAATTAGCCTTAGTTTAATTTCAAAAATCAAAATGTAATCCCCTAGTTTTAAGTAATTTAAAATGTAAAACAAAACAAAATTGGCACCTTTAAGCTAAACGAATTGAATAAAAAAAAGATTATGTAAATTATAAAGTATTTGAAAATTTTTATTAGAAGTGACGGAAGGTTATCGAAAAGTTTCGTGAAAAAGAAAATTCCAGTAATGATAATGATTTTCCCTAACGGGTTTCGAGAGTTTTTTATTTGTTCTTTGGCATTAGGATTAGGGATAATAATTCAGATCAATGATACTACTGGGAAGTCATTTTTTAGAAAAAGTCGATATCGAAGTAAAGTTTGAACTATGCACAGATGCACTCCAGAGGTAGCGAGATATCAAGAGCTAAAATTTCACTGCTTAGGTCTCAGCCGCGTTAGGAATTTGAGTAAACGCTACTGAATATGAACTTCAAATCTATTCGAAAATTTGTTTTTCGCATTTTTTGACTCAGCACAACATATATAAACCCTTTAGGAAAATTCAGTTTTCCCTACACAATGCATTGATAGAAGATTTGTGTATGTTATTAACGGAGCATTAGCTATTTATTCTTCCGCTTTTCTATTAAATTGGTTTAACCTTTGAGATATCTTGCACTGATATTGTCCCATGCTAATTTGAGAGATTCTCTGAGTCCTGCCACTATCCATGTAGTATGTGTTATTAAAAACATCGCGAAGCATCAAGTTCTAAATGTTCTCGATCGTTATAATACCCGAAGAAAACGATAAGAGTTATAAGAAATGTATCATCACATTGTTAGGTGCATTAAAAGCGTTTTTATCATCATTTGAACTATGGGGGCCCTTTAGCTCTGTAGTGCCCAGGGGCTCCGAGTGGTCTTCAGACGGCCCTGGCAGCAGTGGTCATAGTATGGACAAAAGCGACAACCAAGGATATGGACTGAATGACCCTCGTGCGTTTTCAGGTATTGCAGAAATGGCTCCACCTTATTGCAATTAAAGAACTCGATGAAATCACATTATATGAATATTTAATATTTATCCCTTGCAAATAGAAAAACATAAAATAGTAAATAGAAATGAAGAAGACACTTGACTCCGTAAAGCTCATGCACCGACCCTTCCCAAAGGCACGAAATGAAAAGAAAATATATGAATTGACTTTTTTTGAGTAAAAAATAGATAGGAAAAAAATTCTCTTTTATAAAATATCATAAGATTAATGAGAGATGTCCCGTTTTACAATAATACACTCTTATGCCTAGTCTCTGCCATCAATTCGATCAACCGAACCCTGCTTCACGGTAGCTTCTTGCATTGCCGGTGGCGATGGTTAATTCCACCATTCACTGGATGAGGGTTCATGTAACTCGCTGTGACGTGGCGATAACGCCCATGTATTGTTATCGTTACAGGGGCAGGGACGGCAAAACACGACAAGGTACCGCGTGTACACCGAGTAGGCACCGGCTTGCTTCTATAGAAGGGACCGACACCGACCGACGGCCGGCTGGCATCATGTTACCTTGTCAAATTATCATGGTTAGCAAGCCCGTCATCTATGCTGTCTCATCGTTGTCATTATTTGCCATCGGTATTGCTATTAAGTTAATAGTCTGGGCTGTGACGAGCGCTGGGTGCGGAATCCCCCATAAAACGGGTTCAGTCAAATGGTCAGTTTGAGAATATGCCGCAGATCCGGATGATAGCAAAGCAATCATGTTCACGGCAATTCTTTGCTCGTGACTATGGTAATGCGGTGCATTTTCGTATTAGAAACTAGGGGATTTCCTGGACTTCCCACAAAACACCCAAGTCGTTTCAAGTTTTGTAATTAATCTTTTAGACTCGAACGTTGGCTCCGTGCAGTCTTTGATTAAAGATTTCTAAGTAATTTGAAACCGCTTTCGATCACTGCTTGGAATCACACAGATATACCAACGGATATGGGACTCAATTGGATTTGGGACCTCTTTGGCAGTATGACTTCTTGCACATTATTTAATCTTAGATGTTGATCTGTTTCTTGGCAAAAATTACTGGATGCATTCAAACTGTTGCGGGGATTTGTGTGTCTGCAAAAAAGCCGAGTAAAAATACCGACTTGTTTGATCTTCGCCTTCAGGCTTGTGTTATTATTTTCTCCAGTAAACCGGTTACCCATCGGTTCAGCTTGTCCAGTCAGTCAGACCAACGGGTTTGAGTCGTTGCCGTTCAAGTTCAAGGTTCTGAGTGGGTTTACCACCATATGAGCCCAGAAGTCGGCTGTTGCAGATGCAGTTGCTACGGTGGACAAAGGCCGGCAGACCTGTTTTTCTCACTCTGCAACCTTCTTTTCGATTTCCGATTGCAATTAACCATCATTTCCATAGTAGTCAATGTAGCAGGTTTATATGTATATTTTCAGCTATAAGGAATGAAATGGTCCCTTTTGGATCGAGATGTTCCGTTATGACGCATACTGGCTACTGGGGAAACGAGCACACGGCGCACAGTGGCTGGAGGCTGGCCAAAACCTCAAAATTTTTTTTTTGAAATATTGATATTTTATATTTTTTCTAAATTTATTCTGTATTGAATGATGTATATTCAAAATTTTATGATCATTGGATAAGAGCACGATTTTTAACATGAGTTTAAACGTAGCAAAGTCAGGACTTTTTAATGATTTTCATTTCTGAAACCACCATTGCTCTGTTCACTTCAAAGGCATGTTGCTCTTTTGATTTTGGTCCGATTTTAGCACAACTAGTTGCATTGTGTAGAGAAACGAAACTTAGTTAGTGAATAAAATACATTTGGTGAATTTGCTTGGAACTATGACTTTTTAGTTTAAATATGTTTGAGGTGGTCAGATCAAAAATACTATTTTCACTAATGTATTCTGTACAAATTTCGGAATCATTTCGGAACGGTCACATAGTATACATTCTATGGGAAATAACCTCTACTTTTCGAATATCATGGTCTCGTTCTGCGCCTAGGTGCGCAAAAAGTTTTAAGGAGGTTTTGAAGCTTTATTGCTGATATGGAGGCGCATGGTACTTTGTTTAAAATAGTTAGATAATCTACAGTAATCCAACACGTTATACAATGGATTTAAAGTAGTGTTCTTCTTTTTTTTATGATATTGCTGACATTGGTGAACAGTAACAAAAAATCTATCGTGAAAACGGGATCATAGTTATTAGAAAGGTTCAAAGACACTGTATGGAAAAATGCATTTAATATTTTACAACTTTTGACATCAAAAATGAGCTCAGCACCTCAAAATTAGCTTAAATTGTGATTTTCAGCCAAATTAGGTAACATTTGAGGTTTTGTCCGACTTTTGTTTGAAGACCCGCCACTGTGCGGCGCATGGTGTAAACCGGTAGCAAAGGATTTTTATCGCCTGCAAATCGAGGGATGAATATTTAAACAAATATTTGACATTGCCTTCGTGACCAATCAGTGACACTATCAATTCAATCTCTTTCGATGAATTGCGGCAACTTGAATGTTGGGGATATTCGGCATTCAAAACAACTTTCTGGCTACATATATGCAGTAAGTTCCTTCCCTGATGGGTAAATCCAATTTCAATATTGATTTAGATTATCCATTCAGTCGAATTTCAATGTATTTAAATGTTCAGATTGTGATTGCTTCGCCTCGACCTATGGCATCTACATTTACATTTTGTGGGTACTTTAGTCTTGAATAAATCATTATAAAGTCTAAATTCCACAATCACGATTTTTATGTATTTACTCGTGCTCTTGCGATTATTATTCTCAATCAATTACGGGGATTTATTGTATTTTTATTTAACTGCAATTGGAGCATACCGAGTTTTGTCGAAGCTTGTACTCTGTATTTTATTTTTGACGTACTTTAACTGTTTTCGAATTATAACACGTTAAACGAATAAGTTATCCGAACGTCAACACTGTCTAATATTTGACCCCGAAAGACTTGCCCAGTAGTTCGCGCACGCACATCGCACATTACCAGCTGACAGCGGCCGGCCCAGATTGAGAAGCCTTTCTTCAATCTGTCCGATAGGTCAGCTTTCCTTGCTTTCAAAGCACGCAACAATCGGCATTCATAGTGATGACGAATGATATCGCGCTCTGGCTGGCTGGTGCGGTGGTGTGAACTAGTCAAGCAGAATAAGTGTTTTTTTCGGGCTATCATCTTTACGTCGTTTTTATAACGATGTCTGAGATTGAAATGATGACGGTGGAGAAATTTTGAGGGTTCTCAACAGACGGCAAGTGTTCGGACTGGTATCATTCGCCGGGATCATATAGGTGAGACATAACTAGGTTATAACTGTACTTTTAAGCAGGTTCTGGATTGTTGACAATGATTTATGACTTTCACCATTGCGAGTAAAACGGGCGTGATTTGGTTTTTGGCAGTATTTGTTTTTCTTTTTGATTTGGTTTTTTATTAAACAGGGTCAATCGTAATGATATATCTGAAGCAGGCTGGTTTTCAAAATAAGTAATGCAAATCTTGAAGATGTTTGATTTCGCTAGAATGCTTCAGGTGTTTTGTTCCCGTTAGTTCGAGGATATTTGTATGGGCTAGGAAAATGATGGCCGATAGTTCAGGAATTAAAACAAATAAGCTCAAATGGCACGTTTCCGTATGTAATTAAGGATTTTTGCCATACCTTGTCTTCTCAGCCTGTTCCGTAATCGAATAGAAAGGAGAAGAAGAAGAAGAACAACAGGAACGGTTTCTGGTCGCATTATCTTTTTTTTACAGTTGTCCTACTAGAGCTATAGAACTGGATTTTCGGAAGGGCTCCCCGTCAGAATCACTTACTACAATTGCAGACGAGACAGGAAATGTCATCCACTAAAACACAGGTTAAGGCCATTTGCAGTGGGCTGTGTTTCTAATTGTGATATTGAGTCTACGATTCAGATGTGCGGGCGTGAGAACTTTGCGATCGCGTGGGAAAGAGCGCTTATTTGTGCTCACTTGAGACCCCATTATTCAGATTATAAGTATTATAGCATTTATTTAAAAATCATTTTTGTGTTGGCGAAATCGTGGGCGTAGTTGTGCGCTAATGATCGCAATTGCATGTTCGTCTTTGTGTATCATCGCGAAGGGTTGGAGCGTTTGTAAGTTAACGTTTCGATTGCGTGGATCAAATACCATTGAACCCAACACGACGCACCTACTATTTAGTGATTATAACCAACCTTGACTGCTTTGGAAAACGCACCCCCTCCGGGTATGCCTTCCCCGACCCTTCTGAATCAACCTTTTCGAGGGCGAGTAATATCTTACTGGACGGAATGTCTGTACCGAACATGCGACAGATGTCTACAGTGAATAATAGGTGAAGTCGAATCCTGGACCTCCTCTTTATTAATGAAAAAGCTTCAATGAACTGCACCGTTTCAGAAGCCCTTGAGCTGTTAGTTGCTGTAGACGCACATCATCCTCCACTTCTAGTAACGCAGATTTGTCCGCAGTTGGTTCATTATGACGAGATGGAGGATGTCAGGGAGTTTAACTTTTCGAATACTGACTTCTCTAGACTTCATAACTCACTACAGGCAAAAGATTTGGTATGTTCCTTGCAAGTGAAACGTCTAATACTCCCAGCGGTATATGTAACTTGCCTTCAAGATGTCCTTCGCGATGTAATCACTTTTGGAAACATTCAATTCACTGACGAAGACATTCTAGCTACTATAAGCAAGTTAAAGTCGGTGGGGCCAGATGGGAGGAATTCCACGAAGATCCGTCCGAAAATATTTGAAATCGTGACCGACCATCCTAGATTCCTATGCAACTTTACACGTTTCACCGGCATGGAAGACTAAAAATTTTCCACTATCAGTAAGAAGTAATTTTTTAAAAGGGCGTAAACATTTCTACGTGCATCATTTTACGATTTTTTTGTTCGATTACTCTATTTTTTACAGCATAACTCTCTGAGAACAAGTTTCAGGGAATAAATATTTATATACGAAAAAAAATATACGCTGAAAAAAATGTCGTTTTTTACAAAAACAAAAATTTGTATTAAAAATTTAAATTGCAGAAAAATTCATTTTTTTTCTATTTTTTATATTTTATCAACAAAAACCTAAAAAGAAAAGAAACATTTTGAATGTGATTGAATGATGGAGAACTTATCGGTAAAAAAGTTTTTCTAAAAATAATTTTATACATGTTCTTAAATTTCATACTAATTGACATACAAAACTGTAATTTTATTACAGAATATAATTCTAAGTATCATTTTAAATCGAAATGCATTTAACAAAAATCTTCCAAAATGCGATAGTTTCCGAGATATTTGTAATTTTGTTCTAACAAATACAGTTAATTCATGTGATTATGCCCTTTTTAAAAGTTATTCGCGTTACCCCATCATAAAATGTCAAAAATCAAATGTAGTGGCGTAGTCCTTGCACTGATGGTGGATTTAACACATTATCCATGATTCATTACTGCATTTTTTCTTTTTCATTTATACATTTTACTGCACTTCTTTTTTGATCTCTTTTTTTCATTTCCATTTTTTTCGCCTTTCTCATTTCATTTGTTTTTCTTAGATTTTTCCTTATTCCTCTTGCGTTTTTGTTAACTTCTTCGCTTTTTGTTTTTCAATTCTTTCTACATTGGTTGTTACTTATTCTTTTCTTTTTTCCAATATTTTGTCTATGATTTAAACTTTATGCTTAATATCTCTTACGAATTTCTCTTTTCCAGGTGTTTCTTTTTACCTCTTAATTTTTATCATTTCTATTTTACCTTTTTCTTTTCCTGCCATTATATTGCTTTTAAGTTTTTGACTATATTTTTATTCCATTCTCTTCTCTATCGTTCCCATTTCCATACCTCCATATTCCTATTTTTTCTCGATGTTTTCTTTTCTTAAAATTATTGTATCCGACGCCCTGTATCCTGAATTTTTCTTTTTCTGTGCCTTTGGATTTGTTACATAATTTTAGTTTTTCCTATTTTGCAATTTCCTTTCCATTCAGCGATTTTCTGTTTTGCTCACAGTTTCCCTTAATCTATTTGAATTGATTTTTTTCTTTGCGTTTTCTCCATTTTTTCTTTGATTTTGATCTTTTCCAGTTCATTATTTCTCGTTTTTAATTTTTTCTTATTGCTAATTTCTTTATTTAGTTCTTTTTAAGCTTGCATATTTTTTCACCCTTATTTCATGTACTTTTATTTCCGTTTCTCACTGTTCTCTTTTTTCACTTTGACGTGTTTATTATTTTTTTTAAATTATGTATAACTTCCGCGGAGAATAGCTAAGGTATTAAAACTAAGCTCGATGGACGATCCAAATCTGTCTTGGATCCTATACATTTGAAGTAACATCATATGGTGCTTCAAGCTGCGCACAACTCCTATTCGACAGTTTTCATGACGCCACCCGCGTTACGGCTTGTTAAAGGCCAAACTGGTGCCGAAGGGGGTCAATTGTGGTTGTCTGACGTATTCCTAATGGTCGCATCGGCAGCATTGGCGGTTTCTAAATGGCCATTTCCGTCTGCCGATGAACGCGAAAACTATGAGTCTGCAGCCTCTTGCAATAAATTAAAATAAAAAGCTATTTTAATTTTTTAAGGCTTATACCTAATTGGCGTCAATTTTGACAATTTATTGATTGCGTAATATAACATTAAGTTTTCTGTCACCTTTTTACACTTGAATCACGTTCAGAAATTATAAATAAATAATTGGTTATACTAGTTTGAGATAGAAGTTGTACACAATTTCATTAACTTTAAGATATAACAATATTTTTTTTATTTTAGTTTACTACAGGCCATGTTTCGTGAAGGCAAATATTTCACCCAATTACTGATTTCTTCGAAGTCGTGAATAATAAACAAATCAAAACCGGAAGTTCTTTCCATAAAAAATTAACACATCTCGTCGTATTTTCAGCCAAAAGAAAAAGAACCTTCCCTTGAGTGTACAGTTTGGGTATGGAAAAATGGAAATTTCATTATCGCTTGGGAACGAGCGTTTATATGTTTGTTCTTGACATCGCATTTATAAATTTATGAGTTCTGAAACGTTCGCCTAAACACCGAGATTTCGGACGGGTGTGCGTCAATGATCGCAATTACATCTTCGCGTTTGTAACCAGAGTTGCTTTATCGCGTAGCGTTCGAGCATTTGTAAGCTAGCTAGTATTAATTAATACACTGGGTTTATTCAAACTGATACTAATTACACAATAATGCTTGAAGATGTTTGCAACACTGTCAATCCAATCAGCCTAAGGATGGGTTCGGAAATATAGTACTTAAAGCCAAAAAGGAAATATTGGTCTCAAACAAAGAATCACAAATGCAGTTATAATTATTTCTTCCTATTTAAAATAAAATCCAGCGGTCGAAAAACTCCTATTTAGCCTCTGTGAATAAATAAATTGCGTCCCGATTTATTACTAGAAGATATACGAATTGAAGATTCGACAGAAACGGGGTCATTCCAGCTTGTTCTTTCCATCTAACACAGTTCAACTCAAGCTGACTGTCGAGAGGTTGCTTCTGCCAACTTCTGAATGTTCAGCTCACTCATTAATTATATGGTCGCATTTAATTTGCTGCGGTCCATAGAAAAATCACCGATGTTTTTCCCGTTATACTATCGCCAAGCCGGCGCCAATGATTTAATTTTTCGCACAAGGCAGAATGCAATAGGAATTTCATCCTTTTCGAGATTTCCGCCGAAGTTCGTCGGGATGCACGAATTATTCGAGTTGTCATAATAGAAGCATTTCATTTTGAATGACAAAACCAAAAAAATGTTACTTCCGGCAATTAATACATTTTGGTAAATGTACGTATGTATGGGATCAGTTGTTCGTATTAAATCAAAGCATTTGATGAATAAAATTGTATTGCATTTCGATTGATGCATATGATGTAAAATAGAATACACTCAAACATCAATTTACCAATAGGCAACCCAATCGATTATTCTCCCAGAGTGACCTATTTTACAAGCTCAATATCACTTCCATCCAGGCAGCGTCACCGTCTCAGATAACCACCGCCCAGTAGCTAACGTAAAAAAACTTTTTCAGTATATTTGGATCATGGAGAAACTTTCAATAAAAAAGGTTTCCTAACAACTTATGATATATTTTTATAATTCACACTATTTGCGGTCAAAAATACAATTTTGTTTTTGAATATGATTCTAAACGCTATTTTATATCAAAATGCTCATAACCAAAAAATCTGAAATGTAGTAGTTCTCGAGATATCTTAAATTTTGTTTTAGCAACGCAATTCTTTTGTTTTATTACGACCTTTTCAGAAGTTATTCGCGTTTCTCCATCAACAACAATAAGTTTTTCATATGGCCCATAATATTTTCTGTAACTTTCTCTTTGGCATCAAGGTGATATAGTAAACCATTTAAAAGCAATACGCAAAGAACCAAAATACTATTCAACCATAGGGTCTTATGATTAAACTAAATAGTTCGATCATATTTTGGTTATTCTCATGTAATTTTCAAATGGGTTATAATATCGGCTTGATATCAAAAGAGAAGTTACAGGAAATGTTATGGGACTTTTGAAAAACCTATTGTCGTTGATGAAGAAATGCGAATAACTTCTGAAAAGGTCGTAATTAAACAAAAGAATTGTGCTGTTAAAACAAAATTTAAAATATCTCGTGAACCACTACATTTCAGAAAATTTTTGTTATGAGCATTTTGATTTAAAATAGCGTTAAGAATCTTATTCACAAAGAAAATGGTATTTTTGACTGCAAACAGTATGAATTATAAAAATATGTCAAAAGTTGTTGTTAAGAAAACATTTTTATTGAAAGTTTCTCCATGACCCAAATATACTGAAAAAGTTTCTTTTACGTCTTTAAAACGATAAACATTTCATATTTGACATTTTGTGATGGGATAACGCGAATAACTTTTACAAAGGGCATAATCACATGAATTAACTGTTTTTGTTGGAACAAAATTGCAAATATATCTAAAACTATCGCATTTTGGAAGATTTTTGTTAAATGAATTTCAATTTAAAATGATACTTAAAATTATATTCTGTAATAAAATTACAGTTTTTTATGTCAATTAGTATGAAATTTAAAAACATGTATAAAGTTTTTGTTAGAAAAACTTTTTTACCGATAAGTTCTCCATCATACAATCACATTCAAAATGTTTCTTTTCTGTTAAGGTTTTCATTGACAATATACAAAAAAATAGAAAAAATGGTTTTTTTTCAATTTGTTTTTGTGAAAAATGGCACAGCATTTTTTTCAGTTTATATTTTTTTCGCACATAAACATTTATTCCCTGAAACTCGTTCTCAGAAAGTTTTGCTGTATAAAATAAAGTAATCGAACAAAAAAATTTAAATTAAGGCGCGTAGAAATGTTTACGCCCTATTGAAAAATTGCTCTTGTATCAAAATATTGCAATTGTCAGAGAAAATCGTTCATAAACCGAATACAGCTTCAAAGTTTCGTTGGAATCGACGATGGTCATTTCTCATGGAATCCCTCATGCGATTACTTTCATTATATTGAAAAGATACGCAAGCGCATTGTGTAAATCTCTACGACTTATCTTCAACCAATTATTGTCACTATCAGTGTTTCCAGTGTATTGGAAAAAATCAGTAATGTTTCCCGTTTTTTAAAAAGCTGATAAGCAAAATGTTGCGATCTACCGTGACATAACCTCACTCTGCACTGGATCAAAGTTTTTTTGGGATCCTAGTAGAAAATATGCTCTTTCATACATATCGATACATACCAACATGGCTTTTTTTGCGGCTAGATCAATAACCACCAATCTAGCCCAATTTACGTCGTACTGCATTAAAAACATCGAATATGGATCACAAGTAGACGTTATATACACTGATCTTAAAAAAGCTGTCTTCGATCGTGTAGACCACTCTCTTCTTCTGGCGAAGATCGAGCAGCTCCATCAAATTTTACAGGGTGGCTTAAATCATATCTCGTAGATCGTTCTCTGTCTATGAAATTAGGAAGTAACGTGTCCTTTAACTTCATCAACTTGTCGGGTGTACTTCAAGCGAGCAATCTCGAACCGTTGCTTTTTTCTTTATCCTTCAATGACGTTTGCTGTGTTATAGCCCCAGGGTGCAAACTCATATACGCTGATGATCTCAAACACTTTCTAATTGGGCGATCAATAAAGGACTGTATCGAGCTTCAGCGACATCTAGATGTTTTCTGTAACTGGTGTAATCGAAACTTGATGGCTCTCAGTTCTGTGTCCAAATGCTCTATAATATCTCTCACACGCAGACAAAATCCAATTCTCTGGAGCTACAACATCACCGGCCAATCGCTAGAGAGAGTGTCAGTTATCAGAGACCTTGGTGTACTCCTGGACTCGCAACTGATATTCAGAAACCATCATTCTCACGTTAAAGTACAGTCAAATAGAAACCTTGGTTACATAATAAGAATTGCTAACGCGTTTACTGATTTCTCACTTGTTCGTTTTGTCCTGGAAGCTTCAGCAGCCATTTGGTGTCCTTATACGAACATTTGGACTAACAGAATTGAAGCCGTCTAAGCAAGATTCCTCCGCTTTGCTCTTAGAACTTTGTCGTGGCGTAACCCAACAGAGATACTCGCTGTCGTCTGCTCGATATGGAAACTCTAGCAAAAAGGCGCAATACGTTTAGAGCGGTATTTGTAGGGAAAATATTGACTGACTAATTGGATGCCCCAGATTTTCTCTCACAAATTAACATCAATGTACCCCCCAGAAACATTAGATCTCGTAACTTTTTAAGACTCGAATTTCAGCGCACCAAGTACGGTCAGAACGAACCCATAAGGGCAATGTGTAATGTTTTCAATAGTATG
Source organism: Topomyia yanbarensis (assembly GCF_030247195.1). Taxonomy (NCBI): domain Eukaryota; kingdom Metazoa; phylum Arthropoda; class Insecta; order Diptera; family Culicidae; genus Topomyia; species Topomyia yanbarensis. The sequence continues at coordinate 368,539,113 of NC_080671.1, read as the reverse complement.
TACGACCATTTTGATTTTTATGTTTCCAGAGATGTTTTCAAGAGTAGACTTAGGAGAATTAATTTATAAGTTTAAAATTTTAAGTTAAAACATTTCTGTAATGTTATTGTAATGCTGTATACTACGTATGTAATTTTGTTAATTTGTAATATGAGATAATTGTAATCAAGTGAAAAAACGTTCGAAAATATGATGGGTTTTTACGCGCATTCGAGGTCTGCTTCTGAAGTGAACCTTGAAATGGGCTTTTCTCATACAACAACAACAAATTTCGTGTAGACCAACACGGGTTAGAAGTAAAATGATAAAATACATAAATAAATAAATAAATGTATTAGCACACTTTGCACCTTCACACAATGGTTCGCTAGCCACGAACCTGATGAGCTACGTGTTGACGGTGAAACACTTGAAACAAAAAATATAATATTTAATTAGCTTAATTAACATTAGTTCATTGTTGGTAACTAAATTTTTGTGTGAGGTGGGTGAATAACCCACAACCACGTGACGAATTAAAAACTATAAACTTTTATTTTGGTAAGCCTAGTGATATTTGTGGTATAAAGATGATCGGGTTGAGAGAGCGGTGGAATGGGGAATGCTTGGGGCGATGGTCTGAGGGGGGTACAACGATGGGGTATCTGAGGGGCACTTAAAGGGGGCGGGTGGGAGGTGGGGTTTTGTGATCACTGGGGGTTAACCTCTCTTTGTACACCCCTAGCTACGCCCCTATTAAAATCTAGAATTCCAAAGAAGGCAGGCAAAAATGCGCCAAATTTCAAAAAAGTCAGTTTTCGTTAAAAAAATTTTGCCTTCACATATAAAGAAAGGCTATACAATCACTCCAAAAATCGAATTTGCAACCGAGGCCCGGAGGGCCGAGTGCCATATCTCATTCGATTCAGTTCGTCGAGATCGCAAAATGTCTGTGTGTATGTATATGTGTGTCAAATAATGTCACTCAATTTTCTCAGAGATGGCTGAACCGATTTGCACAAACTCAGTTTCAAAAGAACGCTCCAATAAGACACTGTTGAATTTTTAGTTGATCGGATTTCCGGTTCTGGAGCTACGGGTTGAAGAGTGTGGTCACACAGCAAATTCCCATATAAACTGGTAACCCTATGATGTCCGAATGATGTAATACATATTCAAATACGTTTAACATTACTTGGATTTGCGGGTCTAGATCACTAATGACCATTAAAGTAATTTTGACCATATTGGTCATCTATGACAAATCTTGATGCCCCCTGCGAACTCGCCAAGTTCCCGAGCTAATGTTACACCTATTTTCCAGAAAACCCTTAACCGATGTTTACAAACTTGATTTTAAATGAAAGATATAATAGTCCCATTGACTGCTATTGAATTTCATTCAGTTCTGACTTTTGGTTCCGGAGATGCAGGTTGGTTATTGCGGTCTCAAAGGCAGGGCCGTCTTAAGACCACTCGGGGCCCATGGGCACAACTGAGCTGAGGGGCCCCTCTTATTGAACAGGTATCAACTGCTGTAGAGTAGGATAATCAAAAAGTGATCCCCAGCATTAGGAAGCCATATATGCAACCTTGATTTTTTTTTTCCATTTTAAGTCAAATTATTCAACTACGTGATTGTATTGAAAAATATTTTAGGAATCAAAATATATGGAGAAAAAAAATTTAGATTTCCAGGTACTATCGAAAACGGGAGATTATTTTGATATATGCGATTGTGGGAGTTCGAACTCAGATGAGCTGCGTACAGTGTAATGGACTTACCAGCTACGCTATTCCCTTCCCATATGATATAATGTGACCTTCATGGTAGTAAGACGTTGTTTGGGGCGGAAGAGTGCCTCCGTCAATAATGAGAAATGATGCATTAAGGCGGGTTAAACGTCAACACTACAATGTCGACGATTCATTCAATTATTGTCATTACACTATGACAATCTAGGAAAAATATTTAGCAATATGCCAATAAAATTCAACATGTTAATAAATGATGACTACTTGATTTAAAAAAGTTACATTAATTCGTACAATAATGTTATTATCGATTTCTTACTGTTCCTGATATGATGCAACTGGAAAAAGTCAATTGCCAGCTTAAAAATAAGCCACATTTTTTCAATCATAATTTAACTACATTTACAAATGAACAATATTGAATGTTGCAGCCATTGAAATCAATCAATATTATGTCGAACTTAAGTGAGCGATTCGAGGTTCATTCATTTTAAATTTTCGCATTTTTCGCTGCAGGAATAGAACTATTTCTTGAAATAGTGTCTCTTCATGCACAAATTGTTGGTGGTTGTAGATTTTTGTTATATATTCTGACAGAAGCTTTGTGCTTTCTTACATAGTGAACGGTTCGCAGAGGCGGAGAAATCAAACAAATATATTATAAGAGACCATTCATAAATTACGTAACGCAAAAATTGCCCAAAATTGACTCGCCTTCTCCCCATGTACCAAATTGTCACAAATTTATCTATCCCTTCTCCCCTATTACGTAACAAATTTCTTTTAAATTTTTTTTTTCTTCAGTAAAAACATGTTACGTAACGTTATAGCTTACTCCCACTCCCCCATTTGTCACAATATGTCGCAAATTGTCGAACCTCCACCCCTAAACGTAATTTATGAATAGTAATATTAATTTGGAATGTGGAAAAGACCGTAAAAGCCGAAAATTCACTAAAGTAATATTAATATTTTTATATTCATCGAATTAGTATCTCAAAGACGGTGCCGGTAGTTAAGTGGCATGTCTAGGGTTTTGATGGTAGAGACGCCTCTCTGGTGTGAAAGATAGGCACTCTGTACAGAAAGAGACCGAAGGAAAAAAATAATAACAATAATTAGCCTTATCACCTTTCGAAAGTACAAAATATCTTAATTGTTACGTAATCAAATAAATACAGCGAAACGTCGAAATTACTCGAACCTATTAAAATGAGAACACAATTCTAAAGTTTTTATTCAAAACGTCATGTCTACAATGAGTATTTTTGTTTACTTTTCTCTTTTGATTTTTACGGCGTCACTATAGCACGTCTCACTTACTTTGCAGTACAGATTGCAAGACGGTGGTTTTTACTAGGATAGTATGCAAAGAGTTGAAGAATAAATGTTAAAGCGATCGAATTATTAACAGAAGAGAAAGTAATCAATGAGAGTCCCTCATTGTAGATATGTCATTTTTTTTAAAAAAAAGGCCCAAGAATTCATTTCAATAATTCACTACCAAAACTATTAGGAGTTAATTCATAATCAACCACAAACAGAAATGCAATCATCTACCAACGAAGCTCATCAAAGATGAAAAGCAAATGCATATAGCTTTAACTTAGATTGCAATATTATACAAAATGTAAACCCAAACATAAATGAATAAAAATTTGAGTTAAAAAATTCATTTCTCTACTAGTCATGTAAAACAGTCGAAGTGTGCCCATGCGTAAAGACGGTACTGCTCAAAGGAATTTCTCATGTAAACCGGTACAATCGTAATACCTCATAGGTTTAAAATCTATTGAAATGAACATCAAATTACTTCAAGTTGCAGGCCTAGATTACTGATGGCGAGTCAAAAATTATTGTCCACTATCGATAATTCCGGAAGTCCCGGGGTTCCGGGCAAATTCCTAATCTAAAGCCACTTCGGTGACGACTGAACCAAATTTCACTAACTAGTTTTTTGCTTAGCATGTCTTGTCAAAGTAATCAAAGTAACCAACAGTGTTCCTAGAATATTTTCGCTATCAATATGTTTTTATCTACTGAAGTGGTCCCTAAAGATGCACGAAACGTCGACATTTGATGCAAACTCGAAAAAAATTGAACGAGAACTCACTTTTTTGGATTTTGGCACATTTTTGCCTTTCTCATATAGAAAGGTTATGCAATAACTCTGGAAACCGTCAACTTAATCCCGGCCAAATTTTTTTTGGACTGGCATAAGGTTTCTCGATTTTAACAGAGGCGTAGTTAAGGGTATACGGAGAAGAGTTACCCCACCCCCTTGGACTGTTCACTCCCCTTCCTTTAAAATGCCCTTGAATCACCCCTCAGACAACCACCCCATAAAACTTTCATACCCCTCCCCTCCTCTCAACCCCATCATCTTTAAATCACCACTATATCACAAAGCATACAAAATTATGCTGGAGAGTCGTTCGTTCGTAGGATTTTCACACTCCTCACACACCCACCCCCGCATGATAAAATGAGTTAGCAAGCAGATATCATTAAACTAATGCTGATTAGGCTAATTAACCATCCGGCACTTACGCCGTTGTATTTTGTGCAACACCTTCCGAAACTCTAGCGAAATCTTCTTCCAGCACCAGTGGCTTCTCATTCGGGGAGCCACTCGCGCGAGTGCCAGAGTAAGTATATTTTTTTTGTTTTAAGTGTTTCACCGTCGACACATAGCTCATCAAGTTCGTGCCTGGCGAGCCATTTTATATAAGTGCAAAGTGTACTAAGAATGTAACAGACATTTCCACAATTATGTTGAACATAACCAGCCACCGAGACATAGTTTAGAAAAATGAGAAAGGCACAATAACACACAATAAATTTGTTTTAAAATTGAAAGCGTGGCAGATACTGTTGTCTTCAGCAAACTTTTCTAAAATTTGTCGTTCTACAACTTCACTGAAGGTATCGTCCATCTGGAAGGATTCAAAAGTTAAATTTTTGATTTTAATAAAATTAGAACCCCTTCTATCTGTTGCTTTTAACAAAAAAGGGTTCACAAACTACGAAACCTTTTCCAAAGACATAATAGGGCTAAGTGGTTTACTTTTAGTAAAACCTCAAGATTACCGCTAAATTTGTATACTGGACTACTGTGCATTGTCGGTAGTTTTTCTATCGGATCTTCTGAATTATTGTGATAGATAACAAACTAGGGACTGTTCGCTTTGATATTGAATTCCTATTTACATGATTCTAATTTAAAGGAGTTTTAAAATATTTTTACAGCATGCTTATGTCAAAATTTTATCCCAGAAATAATCAAATTTTATCCTCAAATAGAATTTACGATTTCACGAATCTCCAGTTTCTCTTGAGATTCATATAATAAAAATATATACTTATGTGAATTGCGCCTTTTTTCATTTTTTATCTTGAACAAGAACTACGACCTGCATTTTTCTCGACAAACAGTCACTACAGGGACGAGTCAATTCACTGATTGACGCATAAGTCCGTTAATTTCATTCGTTTTCGAGCTCTCCATCGAGACAGAGGTTGTTTTTTCTAGTCCGTAGTGCTGTGTGAGGCGATAAAGAATAGTTTTAATCCGCATTCAAGGTTATTTTGCCAGTTCGGCTCGGTCCTCAGTCTTTTGTTCGCGTGTGAGGATTAAACAATAGCCAGCTGTATAAGTTGGATCGGTTCGTCGTTGGACACCAGTTTAAAGCTAAGTGGTTTTTGTCTTTTGTAACACATTTATTGCTTTCTTCCGTGTGCGCGGGCGCTGACCCCGTGCGTTGACGTTTTCTATGGTTCCCTCTCCGGATGGTCAAATGGAAGTTGAATCGGGTTCAACTTCTAAGGTTCCCCCCCGGCCCAAATGCTATCCAGAACTCTCAACTGGTCCATTTGTGGTCTTCTTTCGGCCCAAGACTAAATCACTGAATCTTCTTCAGATTTCTAGAGACCTGACGGAACGGTTCTCGGCTGTGACCGAAATTTCAAAGGTCCGCTCGGACAAGATAAGGGTGTTGCTAGCCAACTCAAAGCAGGCAAACGATATTGCTTGCTGTGAGCACTTTACGCGGGATTATAACGTGTATATTCCGGCTGTAAGAGTACAATCCGAAGGCGTCGTAACCGATGAGAGTTTGACGTGCGAGGATCTGCTGAAGTACGGGGTTGGCCGATTCAGAGACCGCTTACTTCAGCCAGTTAAAATACTTGAGTGCAAACGTTTGCACTCAGTAGTAGTTGCGGGGGATGGTTCAAAAACGTACCCCCAATCAAACTCTTATCGGGTGACCTTCGCTGGTACCGCTTTGCCAAATTTCGTCCTCTTGCACAAGGTTCGTCTGCCTGTGCGTCTGTTTGTGCCGCGGGTCATGAATTGCACAAAGTGTAAACAACTGGGTCACACAGCCACCCATTGTAGCAATAAGGCCCGCTGTGGAAAATGCGGGGAGAATCATCTAGATGATTCGTGCAGTAGGCAAGCCGAAAAGTGTCCTTACTGTGCGGAGAGTCTGCATGATATCTCGGCATGTCCCGCGTACAAACTACGCGGGGATAAACTGAAACGTTCCCTTGCGGGACGATCCAAACATTCTTTCGCAGAAATGTTAAAGAATGCTACGCCACCATCCTCAGCAAACATCTATACTCACTTGCCTCCTGACGAGGGCGAGGCTGGTAACCCACAAGAGGGAACATCTACTAGGGTGCCTAGAATTTATAGGAAGAGGAGGAACACTTCCTCTCGTAAAGTTCCTTGTAAAGGCCAGAAGGTGTCCCTTGAGGGGGCTCCGAAAGTCACATCTATTGGAAGTGTTGCAACCAAACCGAAGCAATTAGCTCCTGGTCTCGGAGGATTAAGCTCAGAGAAGGAGTTCCCAGCACTTCCAGGAACATCAAAAATCCCAAGTGTTCCTTTGTTTCAGTTCGAGAGTAATCACAGCACTGGAATTATAAAACTCTCGGACATAGTGGACTGGATAATAAAAACTTTCAATATTACTGATCCTATTAAAAGTCTTATGTTAGCTTTTCTCCCTACAGTAAGAACATTTTTGAAGCAGTTGACTGCTAAATGGCCCCTCCTCTCAGCGATTGTATCCTTCGATGGCTAACTCATCGAACGAGGTCACGGATTTGATCACTGTTCTACAGTGGAATTGCAGAAGTATCATCCCGAAAATCGATTCCTTCAAAATTTTAATAAATAATTTGAGTTGCGATGCATTTGCATTATGTGAAACTTGGTTAACTTCCGACATAGAACTCAACTTCCACGACTTTAATATTATTCGCCTGGATCGAGACACCCCCTATGGAGGAGTGCTTTTGGGGATCAAAAAGTGCTATTCCTTCTACAGAATTAACCTTCCCTCGATAACAGGTATTGAAGTTGTCGCTTGTCAAGTAACAACCAAAGGCAAAAGCCTTTGCATAGCTTCCATATATATTCCCCCCAACACCGCGGTTGGGCACCGACGGCTACAAGACATCTTAGAATCCCTGCCAGCACCGCGACTAGTTTTAGGAGACTTTAACTCTCACGGTACAGCATGGGGTTGCCTCTATGATGATAACCGGTCTTCCTTAATTCAGGATCTTTGCGATAACTTCAATTTGACAATTTTAAACACGGGTGAAATGACACGGATTCTTGCTCCTCCAGCGCGCCCGAGCGCCTTAGACTTGTCCCTTTGCTCAACATCGCTGCGGTTAAATTGCACGTGGAAGGTAATTCCTGATCCCCACGGCAGCGACCATCTGCCGATTGTAGTCTCAATCAATAACGGTTCAAGGCCATTGAAATCAATCAATATTTCGTATGACCTCACACGAAATATCGATTGGAAGAGCTATGCTGCCGCGATATCCGACAACATCGAATCTACCCAAGAACTTCCTCCGGAGGAAGAGTACAGCTTTTTGGCTGGCTTGATTCTCGACAGCGCGAATCAAGCTCAGACTAGGCCAGTACCCGGCGCGAACATACAAAAACGTTCTCCCAATCCCTGGTGGGATAAAGAGTGCTCAGACGTGTACGCAGAGAAGGCCGCCGCGTTTAAGACCTTCCGGAACGACGGGTTACCCACCAGTTTTCGACAGTACGCGACGTTAGACAAGCGAATGAAGAGTTTGATGAAAGCCAAAAAACGCGATTATTGGCGCCGGTTCGTCGACGGATTAACGAGAGAAACATCGATGAGCACTCTTTGGGGAACAGCCCGACGTATGCGAAATCGAAACAGTACTAATGAGAGCGTGGAATATTCAAACCGTTGGATATTCGATTTCGCCAAGAAGGTTTGTCCGGATTCCGCCCCGGCACAGAATATTTACCGCGCCGCGTCTCCTCACGATAGCGCGAACGAAACACCTTTTTCGATGGTGGAGTTCTCACTTGCTCTCTTGTCGTGTAACAATAAAGCTCCGGGGCCAGACAGAATCAAATTCAACTTGTTGAAGAATCTGCCTGACTCTGCCAAGAGACGCTTGTTGAACTTATTTAATAAGTTTCTCGAGGCTAACATTGTCCCACTCGATTGGAGACAAGTGAAGGTCATCGCCATCCAAAAACCAGGAAAACCAGCCTCCGACCACAATTCGTACCGTCCGATCGCAATGCTATCCTGTATCCGGAAGTTGTTCGAGAAAATGATCCTATCCCGCCTCGACAATTGGGTCGAAGCAAATGGCTTACTGTCAGATACACAATTTGGCTTTCGCAAAGGCAAAGGGACGAACGATTGTCTTGCGTTGCTCTCAACTGAAATTCAAATGGCCTATGCTAGCAAAGAGCAGATGGCATCAGTGTTCCTAGATATTAAGGGGGCTTTTGATTCAGTTTCGATCAACATTCTTTCAGAGAAGCTGCACCAGCATGGTCTTTCAGCGACTTTAAACAACTTTTTACTAAACTTGTTGTCGGAAAAGCACATGCATTTTTCGCATGGTGACTTATCGACATCACGATTTAGCTACATGGGCCTTCCCCAGGGCTCATGTCTAAGCCCCCTTTTATACAATTTCTATGTCAACGACATTGATGAATGTCTTGACAATTCCTGCACGTTAAGGCAACTTGCAGACGATGGCGTGGTGTCTGTTACGGGACCCAAAGCTGTCGATCTACAAGGACCATTACAGAATACCCTGGACAATTTGTCTGCTTGGGCTATTAAGCTGGGTATCGAATTCTCCACGGAGAAAACTGAGCTAGTTGTATTTTCAAGGAAGCGTGAACCAGCACAACTACAGCTTCTATTAATGGGTCAAACTATCGCTCAGGTCTTCATAGTAAAATATCTAGGGGTCTGGTTCGACTCGAAAGGTACTTGGGGATGCCATATTCGGTATCTGAAACAGAAATGCCAACAAAGGATCAACTTTCTTCGTACAATAACCGGAACATGGTGGGGTGCCCACCCAGGAGACCTAATTAGGTTGTATCAAACAACGATACTGTCGGTAATGGAATACGGATGCTTCTGCTTTCGCTCCGCCGCGAACATACATTTCATCAAACTCGAAAGAATTCAGTATCGTTGTTTGCGTATCGCCTTAGGGTGCATGCAGTCGACCCATACGATGAGTCTCGAAGTGCTGTCGGGCGTTCTCCCGTTGAAAAATCGATTTTGGGAACTCTCATATCGATTGCTCATTCGATGCGATATCTTGAACCCGGTCGTGATTGAAAATTTCGAAAGGCTTGTTGAGCTCAATTCTCAGACCCGTTTTATGTCCCTGTACTTTGACTACATGGCGCAGAATATTAACCCTTCTTCTTACAATCCCAACCGTGTGCATTTCATAAATACTTCTGAATCTACTGTTTTCTTCGACACATCCATGAAAGACGAGATTAGTGGAATTCCGGACCACATACGCCCACAAGTGGTTCCAAATATTTTTTATAATAAATTCCGAGAAGTCGACTGTTCTAAGATGTTTTATACTGACGGATCAAACCTCGAAGGATCCACTGGCTTCGGTATTTTCAATCAAAAGTTCACCGCCTCCTACAAACTCAGTGACCCTGCTTCAGTTTACGCCGCAGAACTAGCTGCCATTCAGTATACCCTTGGAGTCATTGAAACATTACCCGCAGACCATTACTTCATCGTTTCGGATAGCCTCAGTTCCATTGACGCTATTCGCTCGATGAAACAAGGCAAGCACTCCTCGTATTTTTTGGGGAAAATACGGGAGCTACTGAGTGCTTTATCTGACAACTCTTTCCAGATTACCTTGGTATGGGTCCCTTCTCATTGCTCCATTCCGGGCAATGAGAAGGCAGACTCCTTAGCTAAGGTGGGTGCCTTAGAAGGAGACGTTTACGAAAGACCAATTTGCTTCAGCGAATTTTTCAGTATTACTCATCAGAGAACCCTCGAAAGTTGGCAAACTTCGTGGAGCAGTGGAGAGCTGGGAAGGTGGCTACATTCGATAATCCCTAAGGTATCGACGAAACCTTGGTTCAATGGGATGGATGTGGGTCGTGACTTCATTCGTGTGATGTCCCGACTCATGGCAAACCATTACACGCTGGATGCACATCTCCGGCGTATTGGGCTCGTGGATAGTGGTATCTGCGCTTGTGGCGACGGCTATCACGACATCGAGCACATTGTCTGGGCGTGCACCGAGTACAGTTCCGCTAGGTCTCGGCTAATGGATACCCTGCGGGCCCGAGGAAGACCAACCAACGTCCCGGTTCGAGATGTGCTGGCAAGCCGCGATGTTCTCTATATGTCCCTTATATACACCTTTGTGAAAACCATCAATATACAAGTCTAACTGCCCCTTGTTATCTCCTTATCATTCTCAGAACGCTCTTCCACTTGTATCAAACCATCTGTATCGAATGAGCCAACAAACACGGGACCTACGGCACGAACATAACACGCTTAACTCGAAATGTAGCCGATCCACATCTGAGCCGTACTACGAAATCGTCTGGAAAAACCCCTGCCATCTTGAGGAGGACCACCCGGCGTCCCAGTACATGATTCCCCTGATGAAGGCCACCCGAGTTTGTGATCCATCCGGTGATCTCACGATGCCTGAAACTGAAATAATTTTCTCTCCCTGCCATCTTTGTCTACCCTCCCTCCCCTGACTCTTATACCCAGAAGTAACACCCCTACCCCCCCCCCCCCCCCCCCAATATCATCACGAAGCATTTAGCTCTTCTTGTCTCTTCTAGTTTTAACTATTATATTATATAATCTCGTTGAAATTGCCCAACTCTACTACCCACAAAAATAACTATAAATACGAATCTTTACAAAATTCAATCATGCCCTCTAGTTATTCCTAGTTTTAAGTTAGTCGTAAAAAATTGTCCCCCTTAATTAAACATTATTTGCTCCAATAATCTCACTGATAAAAATGTCAAACCATATTGCCACAAAAACTAAATGACCCCCCTAATCTTACGAAAACAATATTATCCCCTTGTGTAGATATATAAGATAGCTATAAAATCGCATTAGTTTCATTTTTAAAAAATCAATATGTAATCCCCTAGTTTTAAGCAATTTAAAATGTAAAACAAAACAAAATTGGCACCTTTAAGCTAACGCAACGTGCCTTATCAAATAAACGATTTGAATAAAAAAAAGTCCGTTAATTTCGAGAAATTTTTACCAAAAAACTATTTGATATCTCGCATATATTTAGGAACACACACAATGGATTGTAGGTTTTGTTTTTATGCTATTGCCTCACTAATAGTGTTGCATTTTGTCGTTTAAATCCTATTATTGCATTTTTAAATCTTTTAAATTATATTTGGGTTTATTGTATTAACTATACGTGAACAAGTACCAATGTGGTCTCAATAACTGGTTTCCTTTTTATGCAATATGGATTAGAGATGGGCTGCGCAAAAACATTATGTGTGTAATCTTAGTTTAGTGATTAGGTAACTTTTTCAATTATTTTTACATTATAGAAAAAATTTATCAAAACTCATTATTGCTTGTTTTTTATAGCCAAGCAGCAATTAACCTAGGTCTATTGATCGTTTGAAACATAAAGAAAAACAGGCACAAAAAACACCATTAAATTACGAGAACGTTTTTACGATAGCCGTGAAAATCGCTAGATGAAAATTTGCCTCAAGACCATCGTCAGCTTCGATGGTTTCATTTTTTATCTATCTGAACAGATCACCTGCATTGCCTGAGAAAAACTCTGCCACTACAACTTTAGATAGCTATCCGAGTAGAAAAATTTGGTACAGTTATTTTTAGTTCATTACTTCCGACGGGTGCAGCTGTTCTCAATCAACAAAAGTAACTCAAAGCTTTATGTAACTCATTAAAATTGGCACTTTTTTGGCACGGTGGAACGTTTGAAGGTTTCAGCAGCAATTATGGCGGAGGTGTGAGTGTTTTTAGGGGAGTAATCTTTGTTGGTGCAAAATGAATAGATGTTATTGTGAGAAATCGAATGTTTCATTATTGACACAAGCAGAACAAGCGTGGGATCCTTAGTTTAGTAATAGAAACGGATTTATAGTTTTTTAGTTTATAATGACCATTTATCGTTGATAAAATTTGGCATATTGCTTATGCCTGCTGGTGACAGTTAAATGATTGTTGACAAGCCAAATACTTCACCGTAAACAGATTCCACCCGGAAAACTGGCAAACAAAATTGGAAAATTTATTCAACGACCTCCAAAATGCGAAGCAACAATTTGGATCCACCCGCCGACGACGCTGTCCTTCATTAGCTTTTATTGTTTCACCTCAAAACGTTTTTCACAATTTAGCGTAAACGGATATGAATTCCATCCTTGCTATGCCTACCATTTCCTGCTAATCTATCTCATCGCCAAGACCATTATGACGTACCTATAACAATGCCGCTGTCATCAATGGTCTAGTGACGACGAAAGCAGATGTATCAGTGGGAAAATCTTGCTTGGGTCGATTATAGTTCGGCAGACAAAACCCGCGGCGCTACACGCTTACCGGCCGTTACCTAATTTTGGGTAGAATCCTACCCAAAATGGACTAAAGTGCATCTCCTCACTTTTGGGTAACAAGCTTTGAACTTAAATTTTGGGTAGTGTGAGGACTACCCAAAGTTTGGGTTACAGATAACCCAAGCGTTGGGTACAGAGCGGGTAACCCAAAGTTTAAGTAACGATGAAATAATCCAAAATTTGAGTAACGAGCGGATAACCAAACATTTGAGTAACGCGCGGATAACCCAACATTTGAGTACTGAGCGGATAACCCAAAATTTGAGTACTGAGCGGATAACCGAAAATTTGAGTACTGAGCGGATAACCCAAAATTTGAGTAAAGAGCGGATAACCCAAAGTTTGAGTACTGAGCGCATAACCCAAAATTTATAACGAGCGGATAACCCAAAATTTCTGTAACGTTCGGATAACCCAAAATATAGGCTTCCAATATATATTATATGGATGCTTGGCATTCGCACTAAGAACAACCATCAATATGGGTATCATTTGAAAAGTAGCCATTCGTAGAAGCTGTAAATTGATGATTGGCGCCATTTTGAAATTCAAGATGGCGGCTTTCGGTTACCACAAAACACTTGAAACTACCATAAATATGGGTGTCATTTGAAAGGTATTGATTAGTTGAAGGCGAAAATTGATGATTGGTGCCATTTTGAAATCCAAAATGGCGGCTTCCGGTTATCACAAAACACTTGAAACTACCATAAATATTGGTGTCATTTGAAAGGTATTGATTAGTTGAAGGCAAACATTGATGATTGGTGCCATTATGAAATCCAAAATGGCGGCTTCCGGTTACCACAAAACACTGAAAACCACCATCAATATGGGGGTCATTTGAAAGGTAGTAATTGTTAGAAGACGAAAATTGATGATGGCTTCCGGTTACCATAAAACACTGAAAATCACCATCAATATGGGTGTCGTTTGAAAGGTAGTAATTAGTAGAAGGCGAAAATTGATGATTGGCGCCATTTTGAAATCCAAGATGGCGGCTTCCCGTTACCACAAAACACTTAAAACCACCATAAATATGGGTGTCATTTGAAAGTTAGTAATTAGTAGAAGGCAAAAATTGATGTTTGGTGCCATTTTGAAATCCAAGATGGCGGTTTCCGGTAACCACAAAACACTAAAAATCACCGTCAATATGGGTGTCATTTGAAAGGTAGTAATTAGTAGAAGATGAAAATCGATGATTGGTGCCATTTTGAAATCCAAGATGGCGCCTTCCGGTTACCACAACACTGAAAACCACCATCAATATGAGGGTCATTTGAAAAGTAGTAATTAGTAGAAGATAAAAATCGATGATTGGTGCCATTTTGAAATCCAAGATGGCGGCTTCCAGTTACCACAAAATACTGAAAACCACCATAAATATGAGGGTCACTTGAAAGGTAGTAATTGTTAGAAGGCGAAAATTGATGATTGCCACCATTTTGAAATACAAGATGGCGGCTTCCTGTTACCATAAAACTCTGAAAACCGTCATCAATATGGGTGTCGTTTGAAAGTTAGTAATTAGTAGGAGGCAAAGATTGATGATTGGTGCCATTTTGAAATCCAAGATGGCGGTTTCCGGTTACCACAAAACACTAAAAATCACCATCAATATGGGTGTCATTTGAAAGGTAGTAATTAGTAGAAGATAAAAATCGATGATTGGTGCCATTTTGAAATCCAAGATGGCGCCTTCCGGTTACCACAAAACACTGAAAACCACCATCAATATGAGGGTCATTTGAAAGGTAGTAATTAGTAGAAAGTGAAAATTGATGATTGGCGCCATTTTGAAATCCAAGATGGTGGCTGGTAACAAAACACTTAAAACCACCATCAATATGGGTGGTTACCCCTCAGGTTTAAGAACAATTATTCACTAGTGGTCTATCCCCCATACGCTTGCTCATATGTCAGTGGCACCATAATTGCAAATGTGGCCACAGTTCCAACTACAAATATATTTGAAATGAATTAATCATCAACAAAAAACAAATAAAAATGAATGCACAATTAAAATACTTGTCTCTTAGACAGCCAGAATTCTATATTATATTCCAGCCGGTATGACTGAAGTCAAATGGAATTGTAGTGGCTCGGAGCTCGGGTAAGCTACAGTCTTGTTCAAATGTTCCGTATTGCTCGATGTATCTGAAGTCAATAACCGAGATGACGTTGTTTCACCGGTGTTGACTATTGGAAGCCTCAGTTTGACATGACTGAATAGTTTCCTGAAAAAAAAATGTTATTATATATACGTTATACCACAACCGATCATCTTAACCATACCTGAAGTCACCACGCAGATGCGAGGTCATCTAGAGGCAACCAAGGCCCATAGCAACAGGTGGAATATCGAAACAAGCCACGCGGCTCGCTACCAACGAGTTGCCGATCCTCGAGGCAGCACGTCGAAGCCACGTGAACGGAATCGAACGACAGCAAGGAGTGCAGAGGCAGCAGAAATAATCTATAAAAAGTGGTAGAAATTAAATTAGTCTTATGGCGCTTTCGTTTGTTCTTGGTGCTACACAGGTGTAGTGCAAAAAAAGAGATAGACTGATTACACTCAGGTTTGAATGAGTGTAGCACCGACTACACTGGTGTAGTGCAGAGTCAAAAACGAAAACGCCATTAGTTTATCTTCCAGTATAACCACAAGTAATAGTGAATAAATGTCGTTTCCACGCCCTTGATAACAACTTATATTACATGCAAAACTGTTCTTATTTACTTACCAAATATTTTGAGGAGAAAAATTTCTTCAATTATTTATTTGTTTTCCGTTCGTTGGCAACAAAAAGTGCAACTCGATCATCATCTGCAAAACGAAACGCGTCAATTTTTAATTTTTAGTTTGTGTAATTTTGCAACATTTTCCCTTTAGATAGATTTAATAGGTGTTTGAAACAAGACGACCTAAAATGCACGGAATAAATTCTTCGATGTCGCACGCCATATTCTTTAGATTCGGAGTCACAGAACCGAATCAATTTTGCAACCCTGGGGGTATTGATGACAATGCTTTAAATATACGATTCGATTAATAGAATTAAATTACAGGACTAGATTTAAAATAATAAATATCCTTACATATCCAACTGCTCCGGAAAACGATGCGAGGCTACCAAAATTTGTTTATATTTCTTTAACCGTATCCAGGCCTGCGTTGACGATTTTCGTTTTCTCAGTTTTCTCAAACCACTCAAAAGAAATATCAAACTGGGACGTCATCAAGCGGTAAGTGCGGTCAAATCTGAAGGGACATGAGCCACTCATTATAAAAGTGTTAAATGTATCACTATTTGCTATAACTTGTTCGTACGATTTACGTTTTGCCTTTCTCAATAGAAAAACTGCTCTGAAAACCGTCTTTTCAACGGAGACCCGGAGGCTCGAGTGACATATACCATTCGATTCAGTCCGTCAATTCTCTGTGTGTATGTGACCACAATCTCACTCACTTTTCTCAGAGATGGCTGAACCGATTTTCATAAACTTAGTCTCAAATGAAACGTGTATCCTGTAGGCTGCTATTGAATTTATAATGGATCTGACTTCCGGTTCCGGAGTTACAGAGTGAAGAGTACGATCACGCAGAAAATGTTGATTTTAAAAAATTCTGTAATGAATGTATAAAGGTGAAAACTTTTTCAAACTGGTGCCACATCTACTTAGATTTGTAGTACTAGGTCACTAACAGCCATTCAAAGTCTCTTTGGTCACATTGGCCACCATCGTCGGTTCCGGAAGCCCCGGCGGAAGTATCCAAATTAAGAGTTACAGTCTCATTGGTTTTTCGGAGATTCGACCAAACTTGGTCTCAAATGAAAGGTGTTTTATCCCCTTAAATGGCTATTAAATTTCATCTCGATCCGATTTCCGATTCCAGAGTTATGGGTTGTGGGGTGCGGTCACTAAGCAAAATCTGTTTCAAATCGAATATTCTAGGGGAATTGTATTGACCATTAGAAGGTAGAAATTGAGCAGCTTCTAGTGCTGCGAGGGAAGCTCCTATCTTTATGAAAAAAGAATTCGTGTTTCTTAACATCACTGTTTTCAAGAAAAAATAGTTTTGAAACCCTACATGCACAAGAAAAACTTTGGGAATGAAAGGGTTAAAAGCAATAGATAGATGATTTGAAAAAAGGAAGAGCGTCAGTACGATGATTTCCATTTCACCGAATGCTAGTTTACGAAATGGATGATTCTAGAAACATAGTTATTTTTAATGGTACTATCGAAGTACTTAGAAATATAGGGAAGATCCGATATTATCAGCCACCGATATTGTCTGTGCCTGATTCAGTCTACCCCCGATTTTTTAAGTGCATTGACCCCATTCTGTCACCTCTTGCATGAAAATTTGTTTGATGGGCTCTATCAAACAAACCAAGTCAATCGTCTTAGATTTCAAAATGGCGCCAATCGTCGATTTTTGGCTTCTACTAATCAATACCTTTCAAATCACAACCATATTGATAATGGTTTTTGATGTTTTGTGGTAACCGAACGCCGCCATCTTGGATTTCAAATGGCTCCAATCGTCAATTTTCGCCTTCTACTAATTACTACCTTTCCAATGACACCCATATTGATGGTGGTTTACGGTGTTTTGTGATAACCGAAAGCGGCCATCTTGGTTTTCCAAATGGAACCAATCATCAATTTTCGCCTTCTTCTAATAACTACCTACCATTTTGGGTGTGATTTTCAGTGTTTTGTGGCAACCGGAAGCCGCCATCTTGGATTTCGGAATGGCACCAATCATTAATTTTTGCCTTCTACTAAACACTACATTTTAATTGACACCCATATTGATGATGGTTTTCAATATTTTGTAGTAACCGGAAGTCGCCATCATGGAACTCAAAATGGCGCCAATCGGGATCTTTAATTTGGAAAAATTATGTCAGTGTTTCATATGTACTGATAGCGGGTGTCCTCACGAGTACACTCATATCATTCTTAAACCTTAATTATTCTTTTCTGATTTTTAAATTTAAAAAAACCAAATTAAATTCAACCAACAAACTGACAGTTGTTCTACTAAATGACGTATCTGCAAATATTTCGTTCGCCTCATTGTCAACCGGGTCAGCACCCCACACGGCATTGAGTTCTTGTCGGCCAGTCTCACGAACACCAGGGCAGCTTACTGGTTGAAAACAATCCCATTTACTTTTGCCGTCTTTGTTTACTATTTTCCACCAGCTTGTGAAGTAGTATTTGTGTCATGTGACGTCTACGTACATGAGCCGTAGAAAAGTCTATGATCTGGTACTTTTGCAATCAGCTAGCAGCCTGCCATCCCAAGTTTCATCTGCAAACTATGGTAGATCTGATAAGGCAACCTATAGAGCTGTGCAAGTCGCATGGGTTTGGATGTGTTATTGTCGTAAAAGGAAACAAACTAAAACATGTTTTTTCAATAGTTTTGGGCCTAAAATTGAAAAAGGACTGAGATATTAACTCACGGTACTAATATGCATCAGAAAATGCCTTAACCCGCACACCCCTAAAGATCCCTATTATCAATTTTTGCCATCTACTAATTACTACCTTGCAAATGACACCCATGCTGATGGTGGTTTTCAGTGTTTTGTGATAATCGGAATCCACCATCTTGGATTTTTAAATGGCTCCAATCATCATTTTTTGCCTTCTAATAAACACTACCTTTCAAATGGCACCTATATTAGCGGTGGTTTTAAGTGTTTGGTTGTAACCATAAGCCGCCTTCTTGAATTTCAAAAAACGCCTATCTTCAATTTACGTCATTCAGAAACTTCCCAACTGCCATTATCCAAAAGGAAATGTTACCCGAAAATTAAAAGAAAAATCTGAAAGTAAACGCAACACTTTTTGGTTCTAATCACCTACATTTTTTAGGTGAGCACACGCAGAAAAATAATTATTAAAGTCGAATAAAATGAGGGTTAAAGCAACAAATTAATCAAATTGTTCAGTGTTCAATAAAAAATGTTTGTTAATTTAAATAAAACAATTGTTGAAATAACTCTGAATAATTTATTGGTTCAAACATGAAAAAAAGTTGAATCAAAAAAATGTTTTATTGATCTCATCATAACAACAATCGAAACAAAAATACAAATTTGTTGTTTCAATAAGTCCGTTTGGTTGCTTTAAACAATACAAATATTTGTATCAATACATATCAAACATTGAAATGAAAAAAAAACTATTTTATCAATTCAAATTGTACATTTCGTTGTTTTAAATATAAGAAACGTTCAAAATAATGGTTTTGAAATGTTGAGTCAACACCAATTTTGTTGCAAAATGTAATTATATTTGTTGCAGGGTATATAATTTCAACCATCGCTCCTTCACCTGGTACATTCGCATCAACTTCAGTAGTAACAATCGGTATATTTTCCGTGACACTATCGAGTGTCTACTGTTCATCTGCAGAATTCACTTATTCTGGGCCAATTTCAGTAGCATCTATAAGGACTATTTAAGCGTGAAAAAACATCGCCACTGTCGCTGTAGCCTGACGAATATCTCGTACTACTAGAACTGTGTCTTCTGCAGAGTTATTCTATAAAATGAAGTTGAAAGCAAGCAAGACTCTATGGATGCGATCGTCTCTGTTCTATTCTTTGACGCGTCGAAAAATCCAACAGCAGATTTTTCGTAGCATTCGTTGTACCTTCAAATGAATAAATTGTTCTCAACTCATTGCGCAAGACTAAATGATAAGTAACTTACCACTGAAGAATTTTGTTATGTTTAGAACCTTCGGCATAGCGACGGCCTACTCGCGTAAGACCATTACTTCCGCGGGATGCTTTTGCTCAGTTAGTTCCTCGGTCAAATGCTCGCTTGATATCGACTTCGAACGACTCAACGAATCCGGCAGTAATGCCAACTTGACCTTTGTTGCTATTGAATCCAACAAATCGCTGGAGAGTATATTTTCTTTAGGATTTTGTTTTCGATGTAACGCATCAAAAACAAATTACTTTCGATCGCTTCAGAATTCGATTGTTTGTCGCACGTGTAAACAATGTTCTTATTAGTTAGAACAAACTTTTATCTCTTTGTTTCAATCCAGCAAGGATTGTCGAACTAATACAGGAAGACTTTTGGAATCAATCAGACGCATGTTTATGCTTCAATCACTGATTTATTTGAAATAAACAATAATTTGGTTGATCTTCGAAAAACACAGATAACAAAACCTGTAAGATTAATGTAATAGATATTTTGGTTGATCCAACCCAAAAATCCATTTTAGTTTAATAAATTCCTTGATTTAAAATGAAAATTTTATCTTGATTAAAAGTGAAGAAATAATTTGTGGAATTAAACATAGATAATTCTTTTTCGTGCATTTAGTCACTTTTTCCCATCTTACGGTGACCGTCGTCACTCAAAATGATTATTGGAATCGCTCTGCCAGGTGACTTCTGTCACCTTGGGTGACTATAGTCACCTAAGTGACAGCGGTGATCGCTTTTTCGCTCTCACCTCACCAAACTAGGCGAGGTGACGCATCATAACGGTGAGAATACATTATTCTGTTTTTTAAATTTTAAACTTTTGTTTCATTAAACCTTTAGTAACATTGGAACCTTTGTTATTTTCAATCATTTGCTATATTCGACCTTTTATCATTCAACATTTCGTCGCATCTTTTAGAATTACCCCGTTTACTAAATTCACACCGCTTGAGGTTTTTGCCTGCTTTTGATCAATAGACTCGAATTAGAATTGTTGCAGCCTGGAACATTTGGCATATAATTGCCAAACTGTATCGCTTTGTAGCTGCTATTGTTACTCATTACTTTAACCTGCGTGTGTCAAGGGCAACAAATGTCAATCTAATGGGCCCATCATATGTAAGAACGAGAAAATATTTAATCACCGCTAGCCGCTGCCTTTACCCTCTAGTAGTTATATTCTATTTTAACTCTAGCGATATGCATTTCAGACATTTCCAAAAAATATGAATCATCAACGTCCCATCATGAGTTCAATGTGTCTTTCGAGGTCCGATCGGGTTTCGGAATGATGCGGTGGCCGCTATTTAAGTACTATGAGCAACTCAACATGAACCCACAAGCAAAAAATAAACAACGTTTCAGTACTCACCGACTCATGTTTTAGATCCAGCGCTAATTGCTTTATCCTAAGTTTCTAGGCTGAAATAAATTAATCATTAATTTTAATTGAAATTATTGCATTATGCATTATAATTACCATTCTTTTCCAGAGCCACTTCATGCAATTTGATTCACAACAATAACAATGGCTGTCAAAAACATTACCTACTACTTTGTTTGAAATGGACTACCCAAAATATAAGTACAAAGCGATGAACTTGAATTTGAGTAGACGTCATTATTCAATTCCTACCCAACACGAAGTTCACAGCGAGCAACTCAAATTATGGGTAATCGCCATGTTCAAATTTCTACCTAATTTTGGGTTGCCCATGTATAAACTTTCCAGTGAGCAAATTTAACCCAAAAAATAGGTAACTTTGATTTTCAGTGTAGGTTATGTAGGTTTATACTCGCGAATCGATTTGATGCCGCTACCTCAGAAGCCGCTCTGGTTGCATCGATCACACCACAAGGCTGTTTTGAGAATCGTGAAAGAAGTGATGAAAGAGTGTAGTGTAAAAATGGTCTTCAATTGATATTTGCTCGCGTTTTATGCAGGGCCGGCGGATAGCGTGGGTACTATGGGTAGTGCTACCCACTCGAAATTTTGGACATTTTCATAAATTCGAAATCTGCCACGTATGTATCTCGGACACACATTTGAAAATATCGATGCACAACAACTTCTTTTACACAAACACACTGCAAGTGATTTAATGTAAATGTAATGCAAGCGTGTGTATTGCGAAAATGAGACAAATCCCTATTCTATTACCCTCACCCTATGCTTACTACCTACTCGTGCTAAAAGTGTAACACCGGCTCTGGTTTTATGGTACCTTTAAACTGAATGGACATGGTGTGAATCTCTTCAGCAGGCAAATAATTAATAGGTGGCACATTGTAACTTAATAATTTTTTGTGAGAGGTCCATGATAAGCAATAAGGGGAATTACATTTTTTGAAAGTTTTCTGTCATTGCACTAAACTTAAAGGAGTAATGATAAATCAGGAATGTTTCAATCATTTATCATTTCAAGACGTTCTTTCCGGGAATTGAATTGAAAGAATGCTTCTTTGTCAGATGATGCAATAAATTCTTCTAATACATATAATACACTCACAGATTAAAGAAAACCACAAAGCTTATATCAGACAATATGTTGCAGAGCTACAAAAAATGTAGAATGCTATTTTTGAGTAACCTACTTCCGTTTGATGGTCTAGTCAAATGCATGCGCTTCATTTGCAGGCCGGTTTGGCGTTGTGACGATGATTTCGGTGGATTGCACGCTGACTTATGTTTCACATTATGTTTCACTACTGATTATCTAATAAGAGTTGCTTAGAAAATGATAGATGGGAATTCTTACCAATCCGACTAATATTAAAACCTCAACAGCATGATAGCAACCATTGCCAGCCGCCTCTATCCCCATCGCTCACGTGGAAGGATAAAGGATAGGGTAGACGGGAAGGGTTGATGCTTCACCTACTTAACAGAAGGGCGACGATTCATCAGAGCAAGCAGTGATGCACCAAATTGGATTTTTATAATTTCGGGGAAAAACCCAAGGTTTTTTTTTCCGGTTAAAACGGTTTGTTCGTGGGAAAAATGGGTTTTTTGCATTTTTGTGATATTTGAATAACTGAACATTTATGTATTGTTTTCCAAACATTTTGTTTTTGTTTATGAGCATTATTGTCATTAAGTTTTGCTTAAATCTGAAAATTCTGATAAGTTTTAGTCAATTTAATCGCTGTCTAATCGCTGATCCCACATTTATTCACATATTTTGTAGTTAAATTAGTGATATGTTAGCTGTTAAACATCTTGCAAGCTAAGTCCACTGCGTTTTTTACTGTGAGGGTAGGTATTTTGAGTAAATACCTTCCTAATTTCGGTAAAAGTGGAATAGCCCCTAAAATGAGAAACAAGTGAAATAAAAACGGCTTGGACACCATTATTGTGAATTTCACTAGTCATCTATATTAATATCTTGTATCTATATTAATTAAAACGAGCTGGAATATTTGGCTGCGGACTAAATGAGACACCGAAAATAAAATCGCAAAAACAGAACATGCTTAGTAAAACCTGTTTTAAATATATTAAAATGTGAAAATAGGATTTAAACTTCAAGCGTAAAAATCGGACAGGATCTCTTCGATATAAGAGTCGATTAAAAAAACCTTCAGTATAAAAACCCTAAAAAATTATCCGATTTTTACAAAGCACTTTTCTTTATTCGGCTTTTAATCTTGTCTTTATGCGGATTTTTCTGCGAGAGAATTATACTGGAGGTACATCCCTGCCTACTTTTTCGGGTAAGAAATTTTTCTTATGCTGAAGTCCGATTTTGACGTTCATTTTTATATTCGATTTTTACATTCTAAGATATTTTTAATAGGTTTTGCAAAGCATCCTTGCGACTTTTGTTTTCGGTCGTTCGAATATAAATGCTAGATTTTTAAAAACGTTCAATGAACTTCATGAAATCGATAAAACGAAAAAACCCATGTTTCGGTCGGGTTAGAACGATTTGGGAAAAAACCCGGTTAAAACCCAAAAATAGAAACCCGGGAAGATGGAATTTTTCCCAGCGGTACATCACTGGCCATAAGTGTCGCGGAGTTGGAGATTTAGAAGGATTAAGGTCTAGTTGTTAAGTTAGTCTCCAAGTACACAGTACAGTCTTCCGAAAATGAAAAAATCTTGTTAATTTTTTGAGCTTTGCTCCTGTCTCTATGAAAGGATGGAATCATTCCATTTCCATTACAAAAAGGATATGAAAACTTCAAGCATATTTTGAAAAAGGTTCTTACTTGTAGTCTTACAACACGATAAATTCCATTATCGTGGCGAGAAATAACTGTAAAATTCAGTCCCAAAGGTGGCCGCATCACTTATGAGGAGGCAAAGAGCTTTACACCGATCAGTCTGACCTCCTTCCTTCTCAAACCAGTGTAACGTTTAATCGACCACTACACTCGGTATGTTAGCTTGGGCGAGCACCCGCTGCATGCAATGTAACATGCACAACATCAAGGGAAATCTACTACACCCTGTTACAGAATGTTGTCTACAACATTGAAAAGGCTTTTCACAAAAGTAAGCAAGTTTAGGAGTTTTTCTCGATATTGAAGGTGCTTCATATATCACGAACTAGATACATGCAATGCTTAGCAACAAACATCTGTGCGCATCGTTAAGACAAGTAGAGATAGGAAAACTGAGTGTCTGCGGATGTCCTCAAAGTGGTGTGCTGTCACCACTTCTATGGAACCTTGTCACCGATGGCTTGTTCAGGAAATTTAATGAGCTTGGGTTTCCGACGTATGGTTTCGCCAATAATTATCATATAATGATCACCGGTATTTGCATTAACACACTTTTTGATTTGATGCAACGAGCCTTATGTGTTGTTGAGCAATGGTGTCGTCATTTTGGACTATCAGTTAATCCAAATAAAACATCAATGGTGCTTTTCACGCAACGAAGGATTACAACCGGAGCTCGTCCATTGCAGTTCTTTGACTCTAAAATTATTATCGCAGATCAAGTTAAGTACGTTGGGGTAATTCTTGACTCAAAACTTGGACAGCTCACATCGATTTCAGGATCAAGAAAGCTTGCATGGCTTTCGGCCAATGCAGACGGGTTTTTGGCAAATCTTGGGGACTTAAACTCAAATACATTCAGTGGATTGTTAGACCAATACTAGCATACGGGTGCCTTGTTTGGTGGCAGAAGGGAGAAGTCATGACAATCCAATCAAAGTTAAACCATCTTCAGAGGATGGCCTTGATGGCCATGACTGACCTTACACTCACATATAGTTTTCATTTTAAAACTTTCAATGTGAGAATTCCTCTTCGCAAGAAATGGCTGTCTGGCTGGATGGAGCGACAACTTGAAGAATACGTAGTTTGTTATACTGACGGTTTTTTGTTGGAGGACCGAGCCGGTGCTGGTATCTAGTGTCATGAAATCAGATTAAACCAATCTCATTCGCTTGGTAGATACTGTACCGTATTCCAAGCAGAAATCTTTTTCGATTCTGTGTGGCGTGCAATCAGCACTTCAACGGGGAATTTGCGGTAAAAGAATCTATTTTTGCTCTGACAGCCAGGCTGAATTGGCTAGAGCTCAGGCCCGTAGCCAGGATTTTGTTTCGGGAGGGGCTTGAAAATTATTGCATAAATGTATAAATTCTGATGACTTGAGATAGTCACAGTAAACTGAATGTAATTATGAAATGTTCTTAGTGAAAACAATTCCATAACTAAGACAATAGACACTAAAAACCCTAAAAATATGTTGTCTGTTACAAGAAAAGCTATAGTGCATCGACGAATTAAATTTGATTATTATTAGTTTATAAGTTAGAAATTTCTCTCAAGATTCATCAAGAGATCAAAGTATTTAGGGCTGATTGAAAATGCTACGCATTCTAGACTACACGTTTACAAGGTGTAGAAGACGCTAAATTGGAATGAGTACAAAAATATCCAAAAACCCGCCTAACGAAACTTTACACGCATTTGCTAAACAGGAGAACGAAACCTACGTCAAGGTTGTCTCCATGGATAGGAATATATCAGTGTGAAATCCAAGTTTATCGTTGCAAAGAATGTCCGAACAAAGTGAACTTCAACTCCTATTTTCATGATCAGGCTACTATTACTAGTTCTGTGACTTCATCCGAAGTATGCGTAATTATAATCCTGAGAAAAACACATGTTTTTTCATTTGACTCTCGTGGGGAATGGGTTAAACGCTATCTTCGACAATATTATCAGGCAACTGAGAATAACTATCTATTTATTTATTTAAGTAGATTCTTTTTAGATACTTTCATATCATTGGACTTACGAATTAAAAATATCGTAGACTGATTTTCCTAGATCCCTGAAACTATAGTAAAAGTCAAAATGTAAAGTGAGTGCAAAAAACTACTGATTCCACTACAATGCAAGAATAAGTTCATTAGCTCATTGACGTTCAGAATTTTGCAAAACCGTTGGAACTTGAGAAGATTACCTAGATTAAGTAAATATTATATTTGAACATTTGAAGGTATTATTTCGGAAAAACCCATGGACAATGTAAAATATATATTTCAATGATTTAATCTACTAATGAAAACTACCCAGAATTTAATCTACTGAGCGAAACTGCTCAGAACTTGTTCACTAATCGAAAGAAAATTACTTAGCACTGATTATGAATGCTTCTAATTTACGTAAAATTAGGTAAATATATCACCACCAAAATAACTAGAAACTATAAACACAAGTGAGCTTAATAATTTCAGCATCACTTGCTTCCGACACATGGAAGAGAACACATCGCACTTACATCTAATTTTCAAAAGAGGCTTTCTTTTAGAGTTGTCTGTTTTCAAATCACAGCAAATTATCCGTTTCCTGTGAAACTTTTGCAAAACTTTATGTCAATTCGTCAATTTTGACTTTATGTTTGCGAATGTCTGATTTGTTCCTTGCTTCTCGCTCTCAATAATTATCCTTCCGAATGGATTCCATTTCTCCCAAATATGACATTAATCTGCGAGTAAGCGATATCCGATCTTGTAGCGGAACATTGATGTTCTCATCGTCCATATATAGGAGAATCTTAATTATAGCATTGTCACTTTCAACCATGTGTTTTAAGTTGTTCGAAATGAATGGTTTCATCTGGGATAATTTGTTGAGCGCTAAATGCCTGACATGGTAGAACTCGCTTCCGAAAGTCCAACCTCCATTTACACCTTCAGGAAATGTTCCACATTATGAATACTCGGTCCTAAGCGAATCATCAATAATTTTATAATCACCGTATTTGGCTGGAGCACCACTTCTTGCTTCTCGACAGATTACTACAGCAACAATTATAGTAACAGTTTCTTTTATTCTTTAGGCAAGACACACAATATAAAAGTTACTATTTTTATCGTTCGCGTCGCACTGGCTCGAGCAAAAGCATAAAGTGACTGAATTTCGTGACCATTGCCTTTGGTGGTTAGAAATAGCCTTCTTCAACTTTTTCTCAAAGATTTGTTCAAACCAAATGAGCAACAAATTTTGTTAAACATCGCCGGTTTTTGAAATTCATTTTTGAAAAATTTCGGGAGGGGCTTTAGCCCCCTAGCCCCCCCTCTGGCTATGTGCCTGCTAGAGCTGGCGCTGCGACTGACTTCGTTGGTCCACAAGATTCGCTCTTGGGCTGCATCCGAACATGCTAACCATTGGCGTAGCTTGCAAACATGCGTTCAAACAAAAACTTTTCTGCCGGATGTGAGTCCGAAAATGTGAAAGAATTTGTTGCATTTTTCCATGCATAACTGCAGTATTCTAGTCAGGGCACTGACTGGACATTGCAAACTCAACTATCATATGGCTACTCTTCAGCGCGCTGAGTATTATTCATGTGATCTTTGTGAATCCGATTACGGAACATCATATCATTTGATATGGAACTTGCTTGGCGGACCACTACCCGCGATGCAGGCGGTAGTATTATCGAGTTTACGAGCGGAAAGTAAAACATCAGTAAGGAGCAAAAACAGAACCTGCTCGTGCTCCGCCAGGCTGTTCGAGTCGCAAGACAAGAACAGGAAGCCTATATGAAGAGGGTGGCGGGAAGAGAGAAGGCCGATAGGGGTATCCAAACCGAGGTCTTCTCCTTCATCAGTGGAGCGACGATGGCACAAGAGGCGATAGATTTCGCTTTATCGACCACAAAACGCTTAATGGAAGGCAAAACAACGAAGCGGCCCAGGCAATCACCAGGTGAAGGTGCGCGGGGCAACGCCAAACGACGTGCAACCACTAAGGCCAAACGTCGTTTGGAAGGTGCGGATCTGGGTGCGAAGGATCCCGTAGGGCGGCGATCCAAGAAGGCGACTTCTCAGCCTAAAAAGGCGAAAGTCCCCATTTGTTCATAGACCAAATGAAGCCAAAAATATAAATAAAAGTTAATATTGGTTGTGTATACGACTGTCGGATTTTTATGTATAAGGGTTTTCGGCATGCAGTCTTTAACCCTTTCATGCCCAACATTTTTCTAGTGCATGTAGGGTTTTAAAACTATTTTTCCTTGAAAACGGTGGGATAAAGAAATTCGAAAAGCCTTTTTTCATAAAGATAGGTGCTGTCCTTGCAGTGCTAGAAGCTGCTCAATTTTTACCTTTTAGTGCTCAATACAATTCTCCTAGAATATTCACAATAGTCCAATTGCGTGAAAAACATAGCCAAAGACAGCCCAAATTGATAAGCTTTATCAGTTTTCAGTAATATTGCACCATACCGATGATATATGAAAAATTCATTTTCCATCATCAACGTAAACTGTCCCTGGCAGCACTGCTCCATCGGAACCCAATCAGACTAATTGCAATAACTTCGGTTCTAGAGCTGATCCTGGTAATTGTTAATGCTCAAATGAACGGCAACAGTCACATTTATTAGTCTTACTTGTTTTTGTGAGTAAATCTAGCCCCAATGAAAAGTTATAGCTGTTGAAAAACGTTGTTGTCCACAAACAACATGGGCATGAATGGGTTAAAATACTGTGGACAGATTTTTACCTTCTCCTGGAGAGAAGGTAAAAGTCTGTCCACAGTATTTTAAAGACTGCATGCCGAAACCCTTATACATAAAAGTTAATAATTAATTGAATTATAATTAATTGCGTGGAAAATTTTCCACGCGCGGTCATGACACGCCATACAAATTTTGTCATCAATACACACCTGTGACCCACTATTAAAGTCACGTAAATAAAAAAGCAAACAAACAACCTATTACACGTGTGAGTGTGACTTTTGTTTACATTCATAATAAAAACTCGCAACATAGTCAACCGACCTTCGTAATATTTGAGAGATTAACATAGAATAGATAGAAGTATCTATTGTCTTCTTTGAATTGTTTCTACCATTTGAAAGTTTCAAGATATTCAATTTCAAACTTTAAAAATAGTTTTTCTCGAAATGTGCTAAATGGCGCTTGTCATAAGATAGCACAACAGCGACGATTTAACAGCGCCAGAAGAATCTGAAACATTCCTTTAGAAGACACTCATTTGCAGAAATACTAAAAAAGAGGTACGCTACTTACCAAGACATTTCAAGTGGTGGCCTGCTTTACTACTCATTACTAGAGTCTGCTTACAATATAGAGTCCCGTACAGAGGAATGCGCAACACTGCGTAGAAAACAGACTATTTTTTTTTCGGGAAACCGGAATATTTGCTGTAACTTTGAGTGACTTTGATCAAATCACAAAATAAATTCATACTGAATGAAAAATTAAACAACTTTATCGTGGCAAACGGAACCTCCCAGCGAAAACCATTTCAAACATTACTTCATCTGATTTATTGAATGCTATTTAATCAATGAATAACGTGTTTAAATTTATTCAAAGAATTTGAGTCAACGCAGGACTCAGGTTATTTTAAGCGGATTCTTATCAGATGAACTTGACACTCGAATAGTAACAAAACCATGTCACTGTGACAGAACAATAATAACCATTTGCAGTGAAGTCCAATGTTATACTATAATACCAAAACAAGACTTTTACAGTAACTAGGGTTGGGTATGTGTCGATTTTTATTTTTTTAATGTTGTTTAACAAATCATTTTGCTCTACGCATTTAACATTTAATGCTAATTTACTAAATCATTGTTTGTTGGAAAATGAAATTGTTACTTGAAATTTTAGTATAAATTTATTGCAGGACAACGTCTGAATAACGTCTAACTGCTCTTCAATTTAAAGATAACTTGAAGTTGCTTTCTTTATCATAGTTCATATCTGAAATTCCTTCATCATCTTATAAGTTTTTTTTATTTCCCAGATTAAATATTAGGAAACTTCCCGGTTAAACTCAGCCGGAATGGCTGGCTGGCTCTATTTCGTTTTCCGGTTCCAGTGACACAACCGATTCTAGTTAGAATCGGTTGTGTTACTGGTGTCGGAAAACGAATTAGAACCAGCTAGAATTCCGGCTCTTTTACGGTTGAACTTTACTTGCTTCCGGTAACCATCCGATACCCTTCAGGAACCTCTGTTTAAGGAGTATCATTTCGATGCGGCTTAGACGCATAACTGAGGCCTAGGAACCAAAGCGGCGCAAAGCCGCTGAGGATCCGCCGGGCGTGGTGGTCATCGACCCGCCGTCGGAAGCAATCGAACCCGTGCACAGAAGAGTATTCGTATCAAAAAGCTGGTCAAAAGCATAAATATAAAAAGATCCTGTAATTAATGGAAACTAGTGTAATTAGATGGGCTAAGTAGTTTTCATATGAAATTATATCGTAATTATATTTGTATACATCTTAAAGTGCGGTTCCAACTTTCTGTAACAGTGCTCGAATGATTCCAAAGCGTCGTTTCGAGCAAAGGAGACCGTTTTACTGCTTCTGTTCCATCTATTTCGTTCAAAACGTCGTATCTCTTACAATATTTGGAATAAACCGCTCAAATTTTGCACAGATATTCTCTGAATGTAGATTACTTGTTTAAAAACATTGTAAGAGCAGTCAATCCTAAAATCGCGTAAATAAACGGTAGGAAACTGAAGAATATATCGTTTTGTAAAATGCCCATTCAACACAAAATGGCAGAAAGTGGCCGCAATTTTACTCTTGATTTACTTACTCAGACACTAATTTCTCTAATGATATTAAAATTTGAGGTGAGAAATGGTGAGAACATAAAAAATATCACTTTATAATGCCAATATTTGGGAAATATTGCACGATATATTCAGCTCGAGTATAACTGTCATATTCATTGAAATATGTGTTTTTCGATTTTCCAATATACAAACCAATGGAATTAGCAGATACTTTAGGACTAACCAATAGAAAATACTGTTTCTTATATAAATGAAAGTAAATATCTTGACTGTTTTGACGAGAATTCATCGCTTTTATTTTATTCTAACTCTGACGGCTCATTCTGGTTGTAAATGAAATGAATAAATCAAACAAGGCTTCCAAATTTTGTAGTAGCTATCCAGGAAACCAGTCATGTTGGATTAGAAGCAATTGCACGAGTTTGAAGTTTTTGCTTTTGGCCAGCTTTTTGGGTCAAATACTCCTCTGTGCTGTGATCAACTCGTTTGCCCGGCTTACTCAAACATAGGGGTTATCCCCAGTTTAAGTCCGACTGAGCGGTAGCGATGTCGGACAGCGCTCGCAAAAGCGATGTGACGTAGCCGCATTGGGTGGTGGAAACAAAATAAAATTGGCAACGCTAGCAAAATGTAAACACAAATGAACACTCCGTATGAACCTATCGTCACCTATCGTCGACGAGTTTTGATTCGAGCCAATAGTATGGGTGTCCCGAAAAACTATACTGTTTGTGAGGCATGCTTTACACCATGTATTAGTACGACCCCATTTTAAAACAATTTACAAAGTATACTATACTTAAAGATTTTGGTGGGAAGCACTATTGCATGTAACAGAAGTTGTTTATTTGTTTTTTTTAACGCGCTGGAGAGAATATTTCGAGACGTCACGAGTCTCGTCACTTGTAATGAAAACGTTTCATCAAATCTGGCAACTCACATGAAATCACTTACCATAAATATCTTTGAAGAAGAATGTCATACTATTCGCAATTAGCTAATAGAGCGTTTTGTAACGTTCCGTTTGTGAATTTATCAACTATAAAAAAGAGAAAATAAGGCTGATAGTCGTTCAATGGCACTGTAGAGGTTCGGTGAATCAATTAAAATATGCATTCATCACGTTCTTGTTAACTTGCTGATTGTTGTAAGCAATATAAGAAATGAGAAAAGATAATTGTTGAAGTTTTGCAAACACGTTCGATATGTATTCTATTTTCCACTTTATATTTGAGAATAAATTTTTAACGACAATAAATTAGTTAGATATTACTGGGTGATGACGAATTTCGCGCCAACTCAAACAAACGTTGGCAGCTTCCTCTCAGATTTTAATGAAACTTTCTGTACATGAAGACTTTGTTACAAAAAGCCACTTTGCATACTTTGTTTTTCCAAAAATGATCTAGCCTGTCTTTTGATAAGGGCCAAACTTTTTTTTACCAATTTTTTCAAATGGCTCTAGTCTAAAAATGACAAGTCCTACAAAAAAAATGTTGTAGGGGTGATTTTTACAAAATTAGTCAAATTTTCGAATTAAAATATTGAAAAAATTCTTCATAGGAATCAGAATATATTGGCTTAATTGGCACGTTCTCCGAATGTAGTCGGAGATTTGTGCCATTTATCAATGTCATTTGTCATTGACTCCTACACTGAAAAAAATCGATTTTGAAAATTTAAAGTCGATTTACAAAAAAAACCATTTTTGATTTGTATGAAATTTTGTTCCAAGGTAGGTAATTATATTCCCTACCTACCGTCAAAAATGCATGTTGGCCACTTTCAAAGAAAAAAAGTTATTTGAGAAAAACTTTTCCTTGTCCAAACTGAATTTTTTCAGTATATTTTTATCGAAAACTAAACCAATGAAAGTCATAATCATCTCAGGATCCATTTTCCCAGCTGATAGTTTCCTGATACTTGCAAAAAGTATCAGTAACGAAGTTGGTATATATTCATAACAAACTTGGACAGGAAGACTGGAAGATTGGAAGACTAAAAGACTGGAAGACTTGAAGACTGCAGTTCATTTGTTCCTCTCAAAACTGATAAATTTTATGAAACAATTGACAAACTTTTCTAAAATTTATTTTATGTCTGATGGAGCAGCAGCGCAATACGAAAATAAGCAAAACTTCGCAAGCTTGTGTAGATTCCAGTCAAAGTATGAGTTAAGCGCAGGATGGCATTTTGTTGCAGCATCCCATGAAAAAGGACCCTGTGATACTATTAGTGGAACTCTCAAGCGAATGGCAAAAAGAGCCAGTCGTGCTCGCGACTATAGAAATACCATAACAACTCTTCAAAAGTTATATAACTGGTCAGTTGAACAAACTGATAAAAATATCACAAAATTAATTTTCTGCTACATATTCACTCAACAGTACAACAAAATCTTAGAAGAACTCGAAGAGCTGTATAATAACTCCAAAACAATATCTGGAACTCAAAAATTCCACAGTTTTGTGCCTATTCCTGGTGGCAAAGTAGAGACGAAAAGGTATTCTAATTCAGAAGATGAACCAAAATTTTTTTCCTTGTATACAAATAATACAAAATGGCATGCATGAAGATAGTTTTAAGACAAATGTTATATATATAAAAATAAATAAATAATTATGTAAAACTCAAATGAAAGAAATGTCAAGAAAGTTTGAATTTAAGTAAAGGAATAAAGCAATGATTTCATTACATGAAACTTATAATATTTTGGTAGTACATTTTTCAGTGAAATAAACTTATGCTTAGAAAAATAAATTGATAAATGGCGGAGTTATGGCTTTTTCCCCGAAACCCTGTTTTTTTAAGAGCCGACCGATTGAAGACCAATAGATCATCTAAAATCCCAAAATTCAAAAAATTCCATTAGTATATGAGTTTTCCTCGTATCTTAACGATTAGTTGAATAAATAATATTTTTTTCCTGCATTTGAGAACGTTTTTAGTAAAAATCGCTGTTTTAAGCTCTAAAAATTGTATTAAAAAATTCTTATCCATGAAACAAAAATTTATGAATAAAAAAGGAATCGTTAAAGTACGAGAAAAATTAATTACGATCAATTGAAAAAAAAAATTAAGAAAATTGATTGAGTAGTTTTTCGGCAATCGTGATCAAGGAAAAACCATTTTTAGTAAGACGACATTTCGAGATAATCGAGTTTAAAATTTCAAATTACGAAGCGCACTTGGAAGCGCTGTAACTTTCGATCTATTTCTCGGATCTCTATAAAAATTTGGGAATATATTCTCAAGGAGTTGTACTTTCAGATAAAGTAATAAAGAAATTTCGATTTTATGAAAAGTGAAAAGTATTAACCCCTTAATAAAAATATGCTTGGTTGCTTAATTAGACAATATCTTCTCACAAACTGAGTTTTATTGGATTCTGAGATGATTATGACTTTCATTGGTTTAGTTTTCTATAGAAATAGACTGAAGAAAAAAAATTCAGTTTGGACAAGGAAAAGTTTTTTTCAAATAACTTTTTTCCCTTAAAAATGCCCAACTTGAGTTTTTGACGGTAGGTAGGGAACATAATTATCTATCTTGGAACGAAATTTCATCCAAATCAAAAATACTTTTTTTTGTAAATCGACTTTAAATTTTTAAAATCGATTTTTTTCAGTGTAGGAGTCAATGAAGAATTTTTTCAATATTTTTATTCGAAAATTTGACCAATTTTGTAAAAACCACTCCTACAACATTTTTTTGTAGGATTTGTCATCTTTACACTATAGCTATTTGAGAAAAATTGGTAAAGAAAAAGTTTGGCCCTTTTCAAAAGACACTCTAGATCATTTTTGGAAAACAAAGTATGCAAAGTGGCTTTTTGTGACAAAGTCTCCATGTACAGAAAGTTTCATTAAAATCTGAGAGGGTGCTGCCAACTCTGAATACGATTTGGTGCGAAATTCGTCTAATGAAAGTTATGAAAATTTAGAGCCATAGTACTCAAGTGAGAGCAAGGATGTGAAATGTACATATCGGAAATCTAGAAATGACAGGGTCATTAGAAACATGCTTAAAATCTCACAGGCTAATCTTTTGTCTTCTGTTGGCATGGGTCGAGCTTAGGCAGCATAACAACGAATTATTCAAGTCTACCAACATGTCTTCTCCTGGCAAAGACAAACGTGTCCCTCTTAACCATGAGTACCGACGAAAGAGAAGTCACGTTAGATCAACACTGAAAACCTGTCGACGATTAGCATCAATGAGAGTAACACTGTTTATTGTGAATATTGTGCCTGACAGGGCCGTAGTGTGCTCTTCTAGAGTCTTTAGTGAAGTCAACAGAACATTGGCTTTTTCAGTTTCGAATAATAATTTTGTGTGAACATGGAAATGGAACACTTATCCTCACTTATTTCAGAGAGAAAATTAAGATTTCAGCGCCCCCCTAAAGTTGGTGTCCTTGGTGGGGACCAACCGCATGCTACGGGTTTGAGCACAATACCTTCACTCTTACCAAGCCCCAGGATTACTAGTGATGGATTTTGGTTTGATCAACTCTCTACTTGGGTTGCTATGGCTGGATTTACCTGGAAAGTTATCCCTAATTACTACAGAAGCGACCATTGCGCACAATTTGTGCTTAAATTAATAATGGCGCAAACTTCGTGAGATAGTAACAAATTATCAAGATCCGTTTATTCCCATAATATTGATTCCCCTATTGCTATTGGATTTTGTCCTTCTTTTCCACCAATTATTTTTCAACCCCCTAACAAATTTTGTGAACAATGAAACGCATACCCCGTATAAATCTGAAACGGATTTGCATTAACATCGTTACTCGGGTATGATATTTTCACAGTTAAATTGAATTCATACGAGGATATACATATGTACACTGATATGAACATACAGAAAAGTGATGAACCAGCTTTGCATTGCATATATTTGTATCGATGTAGAGCATCATTTAATTATCTAAATGCTCACCACCAGGATCATCCGGCTCCAAACCATGCATGTACGAAACACCAACTGGTACTACGCGCTAGCATCATCCTGGTGTTCGCTTCGTTCAGAAAGTTTTCTCATATCAGTGAAGTTGCACTGTAACATGCCGCTCGGGAATACTCCGTAGAGTCAGTCTGTGTAGAGTACAGATGACACGGGCGTAGCAATATGGAAGGTTTGTCCTGGCTTCTCTTTCATAGATGACATATTTTGGCACTTTAATGAGAATTTACAGATTTCTACACTTTTTGTAAATATTTTTTATGTGCAAGGATTTTTTTTTTTTAAATTTCACACATATTTTCGCAGATTTTTTTATCCTCGTGGAGGCTTCTTTTAGCAATTAAAATAATAATAATTTCCAAATTTTTAGAGTGCCACCCAGTCCCAGATAGTGAAACAGAGTTAAAATATATTTTTTGACACGTGCGACATGACATAACAAATAGCTATGTTATTAACACTGCATGTATAGAGCCCTCCTCCCTTGCCACGCCAACGGCCGTAAGTGCAATATGGAACAAGCATACCAGACCACGGCATCAGCTACTGCTCAGATGATTGCGGGAAACTTGTAAATCGTACCCTGAATGCCCTAAAGACTAATCAGGTTATGCTGTCGACTGAAAATGGGTGTTCAGAAGTGTGCATTTTATCGTCAGATGAAAGTTGGAAATTTCAAATGAAATTGTTATTGTGCCAGTACTCCAGTTGGAATAGCACAGCTACTGTCCAATGTCCACAGACCACAGTCCAATGGAGAACGAAGTTTGATCTCGTGATATTACGAGGGGATCGTGAAAATTGTTGTAGTTGTAACACTCTGAACAATCTGTGACCATTTTTACGTATGTCGTTTTTGCTTAATAACTCATAAAATGCGAAACCAGGTTAGTTTCTTCAAAAAATCCTTTGTTTTCTGACTGGGTCGCATTCCAGTTGTGAGCGACCTATCATAATGTAAGTTACTCATCAATTCGTTAAGTCGTAAATTGAAGCTAAAAGTAGGCATAAAACCATATAAGCGTCAAGTGAAAACGGCATTACGGAGTTCTAGGTCACTGGAAAAGGCATATGCAATTTTTTTCAGAAGATGGGCAGCATCGATAAATGAAGAAGGGACACTCAACCCTGAAATTGCAATTGGCAATGATGGATTACGATAAAAATCTAAACATAAAACTTTACCGAGCGTTGAGTTTAGATGTACACTTCGCCTTGCTGCACCTACTAAATTGTGCTGTCAATACCTTTTCCATGTGCATATGCATCCAATTTCAAAGTGACCGTGCGTTTATCTTTTTTCAATTCAAATAGTGTGTAGGGTGACCAATGACCATGGTAATCAATATACATGTCATTTCAGCGGAGAATCTGGTGTGTACATTATTTATTTAGATGAATAAAAAATCGTCATCCTTCAAAACTACAGTAGGAAAACAATTACAGATTGAAATTCTCGGGCACCCTATTAACCTGTAATCGTACCCATTTGCGGGTATAGGTAAGTACAACAAGTTAGGAAGCAACACGTCTGCATACAGATTCCTAACTGATTATATCTGCAGCAGTGCAGCGGTCGTTTGCTTCGAAGGAAGTTTATTTCCAATAGTTAAAGCTTGGAAATGTTGAGTGATTTGTTTGATTTGACAAATACGGTTTCACAGAGAAAGCCCGCGTGCATCGTTGATTATACCGCATTAGGGGAGTACGGGGCTTGTTGGTGGTAATAGTAAATTGGCGAACCCTTTTTCCGGTCGCGTTGAACTTGTCTCTCGTTTTCAGTACGTATTGAACCGACGTTCGATCCGGTCATTAAACTTCCCTAGTAACAATTGAGGTTTTATTGTAGTTTTATAGCCTATAATAAAACATAGATTGCACTTGTAACATGAAATAAAGCTTCAATTCTTACTTGGGTTAATAGCTTCTGGTTTACCTAGAGTTTTTCAACATCAACAGACTTCCAGACTTACAGCACCCATCCTCGACACGCTACCAGTTTTCGATCATCCACACAACGTGGCAATTTCTATATTGTAGTAGGAAAGTTAGCTGTGGATCGAGAACTAGTGCTCCTCCCCTACGAGGACAGTCTGGGCAACAAACTTCAGACTGTCTAATTTACTGAGCTCTTCGGTTCGCTCGTGCCATTTAGTACCACTTCTTCGTTGAGCTTCCGACTTGTTTGCGAACTGCTAGGTCTAGTCCCCGAGGATGGATCTAGCCTACTCCGACGAAGAGTTCCCCAGCGAGAGAAGATCGAAAGCGAGCCAACAAGCCAGGTGCCAAGGTCAGTTCGGCGATTCCGGGCAAACGATAAGCCCATAATACTCGATGATCATGATTCGCCCCCATGGTATTTTGATATTGTGATAGTGTTTGTAATGGAATCAACCCATGAACACAAAATCGCCATGGTCCGGTGGATCCCACATAAAAACCGTATTTTGGTGTATCTATGAGTTATCGAGACTATTTTATGGTGTTTTGAAGGTTGTAAAATTGATAACGGATCATATTCATGATCTCTTTGTCTAGTTCCCGGCGGTGAATCTGACTGTACGCTGACGGTGAGGTCCCGGGCGAAAGAAGTTCTCCCGAAACCGATTATTCTTTGATTACAGTACCACAACTTCTTGGACCTTTTGGCTCCCTGTCCGGTGCCATTTAGCATCGCAACATCTTTAAACCCTTTAGTTCCCTTCTTGTGCCATATGGCACTACTTCCTTGATGAGCCATTCAGCTACTCGACTTGTTCGTGAATTACTCGGTGTAGTCCCCGACGATGGACCTGACCTATTCCGATGGCGAGTTCACCAGAGAGAAAGTAGTTCTCCCGAAGCCGAGCCAATCAGCTAGTTGCCGAGATCAGTTCGGCGATTCCGGTGAAGCAGAGCGTCCGGTTCACTGGTGCCCCGATGACTCGCGACTGGTGGTGTCTCGTCGCGGTCTACTCAGTCTAGTCCCCAGCGGTGAGTCTAGTTTATGCTGACGGAGAGTTCCCTGGGGAAAGAAAGCCTCCCAATGCCGATTCTTCTTTGGTTTTCGCTATATTTCTATCGGAACAACCGGTGGGGAGGCGTGCTCGGTCTGGCGATTCCGGATGGAGCATGGCGTCCGGTTCGCTAGCGTTTCGATGACCCATACCCGGTGCTCTGTTGCAGTCAACTCGACTAGCTTATTCCTGGTGAGAGTTCTCTGGCGGTGATTGCTCTCCCGAAACCGTTGCTCGATGTTCATCACGCCGTTTCCGCTGTAAGACGGTCATGATCTACATCATAACTCTGTTGACTACGTTACATGTCTTTATGTCGCTTGTCATTCTGTAGGCTACATTATCCGAGTTGATGTCCGGTCCTCCCGTTTTAAGTAGCTCCTTGCACCTCGTTTCAAACCTCGGACATTCGAAGACCACATGCTCCGGTGTCTCCTCGACGTTTTCACACTCCGGGTACAATGGTGACGTTGCGTACCCGAACCGATGAAGATACTTCCCTTAGCAACCGTGGCCCGACAGGAGCTGTTTCAGGTGGAAAATCATCTCTCCGTGCTTTCTATTGACCCAGGTCGGCAGGTTTGGGATGATCTGGTAGGTCAACTTTACTTTCTTCGTATTGTCCCATTCCTGCTGCCACGTCACCATCGAATCGATTCTTATCATTTTCCTCACGTTTCTTGCGTTTCATTAATTGTAGCACTTGATATCCTCCACCAGGGTGATGCAGATAGGGATTATCTCGGCGATAACGCATATTGCCTCCGAAGATATTATTCTGTACGCGATCGCAACTCGTTCGACCAGCAGCTGGAACGTCCTATTCAGCTTTCTTGGCAGCTTGGTTTTCAGCGCCGCAGGTGTAATCAAAGGTCATTATAATTTGTGCCTATCAAATAAACGAAATGAATAAAAAAAAGGTCATTATTATTGCTTCCAATTGCTTCAGTGCACGCTTCGATGCAATCACGTGCCCTTCGGCATTGATCTGTATGCGCTGAATCGCTTTGCAGTTGCTGACCAACAACACATCCGTCTTGTGGTCAGCTATTTGCAGCTTGACCCCGTTCATCCAGCTCTCGATCGCGTCTATTGTCTCCGTCACCGACACCACCACTTATTCAAGTGCCTCACTCATCACCGTAAGTGATACGTCGTCTGCGAAATGCACGATTTTCACTTTCCCGGGCAGCCGCAGTGTTAAGACCCCATCGTACATCCCGTTCCAAAAAGTTGGACCGTGAATGGAGCCCTGAGGAACACCCACTGCGACTCGCATTTACTTCTACCCTTCGTTCGTCTCGTACAACAGTACTCCACTCTGGATATAATTCTTCAGGATCTGGCTCAGTCTTCTTTGCAGCACTGTGGCATTGGCCTACGAGGCTGGATGGCCCGGTGACTTCCCTGACTTTGGCAGCAACATCCGCTTCTGTACCTTTCACATTGCGGGGAAATTGTCATCATCTAAGCAGTTCTGCAGTAGCATCTTGAACATGTCCGGATACGTCAGGATCGCAGTTTTCAGCATCACGTTTGGTATTCCATCCGATTTTTTGAGCTCGTCGTTAGTCGCTTGCCACTCCTGTGTTTGCTCCTTCTTCTTCGTTGTACGGTGTCTGTGACCAGGTAGTTGGATCCGGAAGAGAACCTCAATGGTTATCTTTAGCTTACCCGGGCATATTTCAGCAGGTGTAGACAGGCCCTCATCTTCGTCATGACGACTCAGTACGCGTTCCCCAGGGATTGGCGTCTACTTTTCAGCACAGCTACTTATGGCAAACTGGCTTGTTAAACTTTTTAAAGCGTCCATAGCTTCTCAAAACGTCGCTTGCGCTCCTCTCTCACTCTCCGATCTTGCTTTCTGAGCCCGCCTTCTGGCTC
Source organism: Topomyia yanbarensis (assembly GCF_030247195.1). NCBI lineage: Eukaryota > Metazoa > Arthropoda > Insecta > Diptera > Culicidae > Topomyia > Topomyia yanbarensis. The sequence goes on along the minus strand of NC_080671.1, from coordinate 368,498,760 downwards.
TATGGCAAGCAGCGTGTAGTGTACCGAGCTACTCATTTAACCCTTTCATGTCCAACTTTTTTCTAGTGCATGTAGGGTTTCAAAACTTTTTTTCCTTGAAAACTGTTGGGTCAAGAAACACGAAAAGCCTATTTTCATAAAGATAGGTACTTCCATGGCAGTGCTAGAAGCTGGTCAATTTTTACCTTCTAATGCTCAATACAATTCTCCTAGAATAATTACAATAGTCCAATTAAGTGGAAAACGTAGCCAACGATAGTCTAAATTGATAAGTTTTATCAGTTTTCAATAATATTGCACCATAACGAAGATATATGAAAAAATCGTTTTCTGTCGTCAACGTAAACTGTCCCTGGCAGCACTGATCCATCGGAATCCAATCAGACTAATTGCAATAACTTCAGTTCTAGAGCTGATCCTTGTAACTGTTAATAATTAAACTTAAGGCAATAATCACATTAATTAGCCTTACTTGTTTTTGTGAGCAAATCTCGCCTCAATCAAAAGTTATATCTGTCTAAAAACGTTGTTATCCACAAACAACATGGGCATGAATGGGTTAACCAGTAAGTTACACGCCGTCTACTGCATGGCTCCAGTTTTCGTGGCATTGTCAAGTCACAAGCCGTCACAATCCTTCTTGTTAGATCAACCGCATCAACGTACTTGATTCCACTTTAGCTCGCCGGTCGCCCTTCTCCGTGCTGCAGCAAGGTTCCATTGGCCGATGCGGTAGCGACTCGCCTGGTGGTCGCTATGGGGATACTTCTCGAACACTCTCCAGTCCATGTTCGCCGTCAGTCAAGGACTACAGAATGTGGCGGAATTTCTCTCGGTACCGATATCCGTTTCGTGAACTAATAAGCTCCCAGTTTTGTCAGGATACCAGAAGTCATTTAGCTGCTCGATTCGCCGCGATCTACTCGTTGTAGTCTTCGGCGGTAGACCTAGCCTCCACAACGAGCCGACCGGTAGGTGTCGAGGTCTGTCGTCAGTTTTCACTACAAGGAAATATTCTCACAAGATAACTTTTGCAAATGAAACTTTGAGAACTCTATTTAAGGGACCACTTCAATGGAAAATAATGTGTTGAAAGTGAAAATATTCCAGGAACACTGTTGGTTACTTTGATTGCGTTGACAAGACAAGTCAAACAAAAATCTAGCGTTTCATTTGAAAAAGTCGTTTTTCACTAACGTTCTCAACATGCTCAACAACAAAATCGGTGTGCAAAAATAAGATTATATCCTATAATTTGAGTACTGCGTAACTGGAACTGGTAAAAACATCTTGTGGCTCATTTATTATGATAGTGCCATTAGTTTTATATTAGATTTTTCGGATTTATACAAGGCAAGGTAACGGTACACAGAATAGATGGTATGACAGGTACACGCAAAGAAACAGCTGAACTCTGCCCTTTTGGATGAGACAATCTTTATTTTATTACTGATCGTAAAATTGGAATCAGTATATATTGACTCGATTGGTACGCACCCCATGTTATTCGAAGATTTGTGCCCAGCCTTGTCCCCTTATAAGATTCCTAATAAGAAGGGAAAGGAGACAAAAGGAAGGGGAATGGAAAATGACAACACAATACAATCAACACAAAACAGTAAACAGCATGAATTCTTCATTCCCGGAGGAATAATTAACCCTACTGACAAAGCCTATAGCTCTTTGCCACACTGGGTTAGGAACTATAGCATATCCTTACTAGCTTCCTGTACAAAAGTTTGTGTATGTATATAGAACCAAAAATCCGATTACGTAATTGCGTTATTGTAGAGCAATTACATATCAAAAGATTTGAAGTTCCGTAATCGAATTCACTGTCACACAAATAATACTCAGCACGCTGAGTAGGAAACTTGTGATATTTGAGTTTACAATGTCCAGTCAGTGCTTTGACTAGAATATTACAACCGACAGCAAAGTTTTTTTTGAAGAAGAGGAAATATCTAAAAAATAAAAGGTCTGGTGAATTTAGTGCGTCGATAAGGATTTTTTGTAGAATTTGCCATCGAGTGTACAGTAAAAAATATTCTGATGAAACACTCTTTGCTGTAGAGAGGAGGTAAGTTTTATACAGCCTCTGTTGTATTCAAATTATCATTTGGCTACCTAATTTTTATAAACGTTTTTTCACCGTCATATATCTAGTAATTTAAAAAAATTGTAACCATTTATTGTTATAAAAGATATTTGTAAAACTATTCAACTAGCAATCTAGTTGAAAAATGGCTTATGATCAGATGTGATTTCGTTTCTTTTGTAACGCAATGCTTATCTCTACGTTCTACTCATTTGATACCTTATAAACTGATATCATTTTATTGTCAAACATGTTATCGCAATATTTTCAACTTCTTCTAGCGAGGGTAGATTCATAAACTGTTTTTCATCAACAATCCTTTTTCTGTGTTTTCATTCTCTATTTGATTGCCCATTCTATGACAACCGCTGGCAGTTGTCTTTGTTTAATTTGATAACAGATTTCTCATCCTGATCCTATCTGATCCCACAGAACTTTTCTTTTTTGTGCTGAAAATAGTCCCGTAAAATTTTTGCAAATCTTTCCAGCAAAAGCTTACCTCGTACTTCGAAATTTTTTTCTCGAAGTACCCCTTCTTACATCGATAAAATTTTATACCGGCTTTCACTTGAATGTGTAAGTTGCCTGTGTAGCCGCTGCAAGCATTCGACTCACAGTCTGGATTTTCTCGTTTGTCGCTATTGGTCATTCAACGTTGATCCAGCCGTTCCACAGATGCCCTTTTGTATTTTTAACACTTTGTGACTGTAGTAGACCGCCTCGTGAACCTGATACCTTGCTGTGTTTAGTTTATCTCTTATTAGTAGCTCAATTATTCGTTCGTTGAGCTTTTCAACATATTCTTTAGCAGCATCCTGATTCAACAGTCACTGTTTGACTAAGCATGTAAATAGTTCTCTCCCAGCACATCATGGTTAGAATCGACGATTTTTGGAAGATACTAACATCGACGACATCAACGAAATAACCATTTGTCAAAACCTGGTTGTTTTGAAAACACGTTTCACCATTTGGATGTCTACAAATGCGTTTCCGAATATTTTGTTGTACTAAGTATTACACATAGCCATTTTTCTGCCTGCTGCAATATTGACGTTTACGCTGTCGTCGGTGGTTCTGGGGAGACTCTCATCACCAATAACTAGGCGAAAAAATTCTTCCCTACCGACCTTTGCATTTTCCACCCCGCTGATTAGCTTCACACCATGTTTTATGTACTCTTCGTACATCATGTCTACACGTTTGTTGAACTCCCTTTCATATCATCGGGTTTGTCGTTCGTTGGCGTATATACGTTGGTAGTTGAATAACTTGCTTTTTCTCTTCAATAAGTAACATAACTCTTCATCACACTTCTACCGAAGACTGTAATATATTTTTCACATACCATCGCCGGATGCGATCATTATTACCTTACGACGGTTGCAATCAGTTATTAGACTGAATGTAAAAAAATATTCTATTACAAATTTAGGCACTCCAAAAAACGATTGGCTACATTGCAAATGTTCTTTAGAGACAAATGATGTCTGCCTCATGCATAAGTTTCGATTATATACTACTTTTGGTATCTTTATTCACCATTGAATATAGAGTTTTACTAGAACCAGAAATACCGGCAAATGCATTTGTTCATGTTTTGCCGCATCGGTTCCATAAATTTGATATAATCCCTTTTCAATTAGCTCACTAGATAAACCGTTTGACAGCGATGAAAGTGTGTCAACAAATAAGTGAAACTATGGGTAGATGGCCATGGGATATAATTTTTATGAAACGTGTTTTCACACTGTAACAAACGAACAACCATGAATGGTCAAATATGTCAGCATGTTTCATTCATTAGTTGAACGTAAATCGAAAAAATACGCTTCAAAATTGTTTTTTCATGACAAAATGTACTGTCGATGCATTGGTCCATGTATAAAGTTAATAATGTTTCGAAATTTATGTCTCAAAGGATTCAATATTGAATTCTGACCACATTACAACAAAATGCACACAGTGCGCGCTAACTTTGACAAATTCCATAGTGTTGCCGATATGAATGTAAACAAAAGGTTACTTTCATAGAACTTTCGGACAGGAAATTCCGATTCAAGGGCCTTTTTGATGGATTCTGCTGACTTGAAGAGCTTTCATTGGGTGTCACAAAGGGATCAAGGTGAGTTGAGTACTATTTATTTGGTAGAGGCTTAGATAAACTGCCCAGAAAATTGCGGCGTCATGTAATAATATGGCATTGCAATCTATACTAGGCCTTTAGTTTTCTGGACAGGATATCTTTGCTAATAATGAATTAATTAATTTTGTATTCATTTTAAAATATTTTCTATGCTCTATTTTAGGTATTGAAGTGATTTGAATGCCGTCAGCGCCGTATATACGGTGAAAAAAATCGTTATATGCAGTAAGTAAATATTCACAGTTTATTTTGAAGTGGTCCGTTAATGTTCAATTTTTCCAAATTTCTTCAAAACATTTCGGTGGGGGCCCCCGCTACTACACCACTGATAAGGGTTAACGTGTAGTTTGAAATAGTAAACTGATGAAAGGTCACATGTGCTTTCTGGCTCCTTAAACAGAGAGCGACAGAGAAAGAATGCGACTCGTGAACGAGACCTGTAGATATTTAAAGTATTCATTTGCATTGAAGTAAGTAGAAGGGAATGTATTTAGGCTATGTTGGTGATCTTATTATCGTTGTTGTTTGCTTATTGGGAATTTAACCTAATTGGGCATTCGCCCTGGATCATATTATTGTTGATAGCACAAGCGCCGTACATTCAGTCGAATACAATACAGTCTTTTACCAGTTTATAGCTTATAGTTCTTTATAGCTAGTGAATTGTTTCGTTGGGAATTCGCGTTTCGGAGATATGGTTTAATAAGTCCTATACAACCTAACTCCACGAAGAAAACATGGTTTAAACTATCAAAATAAGTATTTCAATTCATAGAAAAGCAAGTGGCCATTGAAAGTGTCTCTGGACACATAAATTGCTTTTGACACATAAAGATCGTAATCCTCGTTAATTTACTTGTAGAATACGGAGAACTCAAATGAAACGTGTATTGAATTATCCACCGCCTCTCTACTAATTGTGACTGCGATAGAAACCTCGATTGAAGCGTTCTCAGCAAAGGACAAATATGGGCAACTGAAACCTTCGCTATAAGTTAGAAGAATTATTGCATCCCCCCTCGATCGGATCCAATTTGTGAATTTTGATTAGTTATTTTTTCTAAAAGTTTATACCAATTCAATAAATATGCATTTTCAATAAAATCATCACAAAAAAGGTGTTATTAGTTTTCACATGACATATTTGACATATGTTTTATTCAAAATTCAATAGAGATACGAACAGTTCAAAAAATGTACGTGGAATGTCTCTTTTCAAAATTTTCATCTTTATGCGTCCATATTGTATAGTTAAGTTAAATATTTGTCGGAGATACCCTAGGATTCCTTAACTATAGTGTCTGTACATAAACACTCGGTATAGAATTGAATTAGATTGGAATTGAAGTGGTTTTAGATTTTTGGTCGCGTACCGCCCCATAGTGCAACGTTTTGAAGGGACACTGAAATGCAAAAACTATTTATAGGGAAATAGCAGACAAAAATAGTTTTGTCTTCTGAAACCTACACAATTGCATCGCACACATCACATTAGTTTGGACATAAACAAATATTTCAGATAAGTAAAAGATCGCATGACACACACATCTCAGAAATGGGTGGAGCAATAAGAAGACAGATGTGAGTCGTGCGTGACAGTTACCACGAACACGAAGACAGAAATAGAGAATGAGAGAGAGAGAGAAGTGGGCGGGGGTAACAAGTTACTTTACACTTGTCCGGACATGCCATAGACTCAGATGATTCGCATTTCTAATGCCAAAAGATCTTGACTCCTACGGTAGCAGACAAAAGGTTAAGTCGCCGGTAAACTCTAAGCTTGCACATATGACCCTTTCACGCTTTTTTAAACTTTCTCCCTTCAACTCCTTGCTCTCCCTTGAGTACTATGACTCTTAATATGAAAAATGTACTTCACCTTCCAGTCCCTTGCTAATTATATGCCGTAACAATAGTTGACAATTCGACTCAATAGGTCGTTAACAAAAAAATGGTAAAAATACAACACACCTCTGGTCATCCTTTCCTTCTCTGGTTCTACACTTCCGGAACACGTTTTCATAGGCCTACTCCGCACCAGCATTCGCCCGTACTACCCACTACCGATGCTGTGCTTCAAGTGCGGTAAATTTGGGCATGGTAGCGCTTGCTTGAACTGCAGTCAACAACATGAAACATCCAAAGACAACCCACGCACCAAGCCAAGCATTTGCATCAACTATGAACAGGGTCACTCCACCCGTAGTAGGACGTGTTCCAAGTTTATCGAGGAAGATCAGATAACCAAAATGCTAACCTTGTCCGAGGCCAGAGCTTTGATAACGAAACGGTAATAAGGTTCCAGTAACCAGCGTAGCCACAGGTAACACCAAAGACGACGAATGGGGCATAATCATAGCACAGCTACAGAATGAGCTAGTGACTCTGAAAGAAAGAAATGTCCAAAGTTCAGTTGACGGTAAAGATCGGGAAATTAAACAGCTGAATGAATATTGTGCCAAGCTGCAAAACAGCTTCGTCGTCTATCCACCCTAGAGAGAACACTCCCACCAACGAAAACACCCTTACGGGAACAAAAGCTAAGAAGAGTAAGTTTGTTGAACCAACTTTCGCTGCCGGAGCTCCTGCCGGCCCGTTCAGCAAACCAGAACCTAGAAGGTCCAGTCGCCAAAAAGTAAGGGATACCGGAAAAAGTGATCGATAAATTCAGAAGCCCCAACTTCAAAACAACCACCGATTTGACCTTGCTTACACCCGACCTTGACACCATCATGCCCTGGCCCCGATCCAGTTCAAAAACATCACTCAACACGTCAGGCCAAAAACCTCAACTAACCGTTGACTACTCGGACGTCATCTCAGAGTAACACAACACACAAACGCTCAACCCAGCCGTCAGCCGAAAACAAAAGCAACAACATTCAATAGCCGAAACCAAACAAAAAACGCACCCGCGTCGACCCCGATCGGAGACGTTTCGGGTTCTTCCGATACACCCCTGGCGCGGGCTTGTGTTTTGCTCAGGCAAGCACTCATACACAAAATATAAAAGAAAACATCCGACTGCCCTTAAGTCCTTCCAACCAATACTTACTAGACGTCACCTCGCCGTCAACCACGCAAGTAGAAGAAACAAACAGCAAATGTTGTGCTATGACATCGACCCCGGGACGCAGAGACAATAGCGACGCTAATCATCGGCTCCGCAGCCCCGCGCCCGTCGCTGGTTGCCCTTGGCATCCAGTTCGGTTCCACCATAGGAACAGTGACACCAATACCAAAGAACGCAGCATATACAATGCCGTTCAATGCATAATTGTCCCATGTATATAGGAAAACCCATAGAACATGGGACAAACATGCGTAGAGCTGCAATACACCTATTGCACAAGTATAATAGCGGCAGCTACCCACTCACAATCACACCGAGACATCACCAACAAAACCTACTCTCCGTGCATCAACAAAGCCTCCCTCTTCGCGTCGCCCACGACTCGGGAAGTAGCGGAAACATTCGATGAGTCCCCGACGGTTGCCGGCGCGGGGAACCCGGGGGTTTCCCGGGTAAGTTCCATTAACCCCATAGCTCGATCGTACACCCAAAACAAAAATCTCTTGCAATAATTGCAAGCGACAATCACTTGCAAATAATGTTAGCATCGCTTGCAATTTTGCAGTTAAAGCCGCTTGCAATTGTTGCAAGCATATAAAATCACTTCATCTCTCTCTATACGTACATACGTTTCTTCAACGCACTGTCAAAGGATTACCACCACATTCACGTGCCTATGCTGGTTGGTATAGCAACGCACGGCGAGTTTTTATTTTCTGTCTACTTTTTATTCATTCCTCACCAACATCATCAAAAGCAGTTTTGTGGTTTATTCATTACACACGAGACAACATCAAATTGCGGATGTGACGATTGTACGAGTTTTAACATGCTGTTCTCATGTGTAAGGACATATCATTGCTTATAGTTAGCGCTATGATGCGCAAGGACGTGAGTTCAAATTTGGCTGCGTGTTTTACTTTTTTCATTAATCGTGAAATCATCCAATAGTTTATATATGATTTTTATCCACTTATTACTATCTGATAGTATGGTTGGGTGGATAAAGAATTGCTTAGCGATCTGTTTGTGCGGGGTTCATTTTTCAATGCCAACAGTCTTTTTTCTAACTCATATTGGTCACCAATACACATACATCGCTAATACATAGGCAAAATTCGCATTTTCTGTTTCTTGCATTGCATGCAAGAAAGCTTCTTGCAATTTTCGCACATTACCAGAACGCTAGCAATTTTTGCTCGTATTTATTGCATTAATGTAAGCGAAACTTACCAGGTACGTTTTGGGTGTATCCATCTGCCACACTTTGCTCTCGTACAGGTTCCTATGGTACCATATCAACCGAATCAACACCAAACACTAGACACTCCGAAGAAAACATCAAAACCTGCTCCCCTTGCATGAGCAAAGCCTCTTTCCCCGCGTCGCCACCAACTTGGGAATTACCGGAAACATCCGAAGAGTCCTCGACGGTTGCCGGCGTAAGTTCCACCAACCCGTATCCACGATCATATCCATCTTTCGCTTTCTGCTCTCCCTCAGAACCCTTGCATTAACATAGCTGAACAAACGTCAACCATCGGAGAAAATATACAGCCTTTAGAGGGATACGAACCAAGTGAGGAGCAACGTTTAGATACACAGGCAGTCGAAAGAGAAGGTTGCGTTCTACCGATGCAGTGGAATATTAACGGCCTGAATGAAAACTTAGATTTACAAATCCACATTGCAAACAGAACTCCCATATATCTCACCATACAAGAGACACACATAAGAAGCACCACAGACCCGTCTCCATGATTTGGGTACAAGTATACTCCATACAGTCGGTTTGGGGATTAGGGCGGACATCACATCGAAAACTGTACCCCTCGATACTGACCTGATAGCCTCCACAAGCATCCTCCGAACTAGCGGAACCCTCCCGCGAAGAGCAATCCACTGGTGGAACGACGAGGTTGCAGCTATTCTGAAAGCCCGAAGAAAAGCCCTCAAACTTTTTCGAAGAACCCTACAATAACATCAACTAGGGAACACGCAGCCAACTACAGAAGGCTTAGGAACCAGGGAAGAAAGGTGATTGAGGAAACTAAAACAGCAAGCTGGGGAGAGTTCCTCGATGGCATTAATCCGACTTCCTCCACCAAGGAACAGTGGAAAAGGGTCAACGCACTTAGCGGTAAACGCCGGCATACTGGATTTTCCCTTAATGTCCATAGAACGACTACTGTGGACTCCAGTGAAGTAGCAAACCAGATCGGGATATATTTTTAGGAGCTGTCATCCGATGAATCTCTACCGGCATCCTTTAGGAGGTGGAAAGCCGGCAAGAAGCACACCCAACGAGCTTCGGACTCGACTGTAGTGCGCCGTACAATCAACCTTTTTTTGGAATGGAACTCACCACTGCACTAAGCACGACCCGCGGGAAATCGGCTGGCCCCGACGAAGTGGGATACCCAATGATCAGACACCTCAGATCAGATATAGCAAAACAAATCTACTCAGTATTCACTAATACTCAACTCCCTGCAATTGCCAGTATGCGCAGGGTCAGGAATCGTCCCTGGAACAAACACTGCTCAAACCTGGACACTAAACTGACACTATCGTAAAAAAAGACGGCCCTCACAGCGCAATGAAAGCAAAGTTTCTGCAAATGATCAACCGCAAATACCAAAATCACCACAAAATATTCACTGATGGATCAAAACTGGAAGAAGAAGTTGGAATAGGGGTAAACAGTATCTGTAAATGATTAGCTCTACGTCTGCCTCTAGAATGCTCGGTATTCTCCGCAGAAGTAGCCGCGATCGCCGTCGCTATACGCAGAAAATCCGAAGGTATGCCAACGGTGTTTTTTCCGACTCCCTGTCGGTCATCTTGGCACTCGAGACCGGAGAATCGAAGCATCCGTACTTCCAGGAAATTGAAGATACCTGTGATATTCTCACTACGATTTGCTGTGGTTTTTAAGGTTATTAGTAATTACCATGGGAATGATGTGGAGTAGTAATTACCTGGGGGATGATGTGTACACCGCATTTTTGCGATGTGCCTCTGGAGATTAACTGTCACTCGCCCAATTCTCAATATATTGCAATGATACCACATTCAATAATCCAAAAGTGTTCATCAGTCTATGATCTAAAAATTTTATCGTGCAAAATCGATGGCAGATCGTCGCTGTTATGCTATCTTATGATAAACGCCATTTTAGGGCAAGTTGAGTTATGTTGTTTGTATGTAAGTTGAGTTAGGTATGCTACATTACTTGTCTGAAAAATCTCTACAAAGTGGTATTTTCAGAATTTTGAAATTTTACTCGGTTACTAAGATATAGAGAGAAACACGATGAGAAATTATGAGTTTTTTGCTTCAAATCACTGTATCTTGGGATTTGCTCAAGTTATATTGAAGTTTGAGATGTTTTTATATTAAAAATGTCTGAGGAACACAATAGCATAAAAATTTTCGAAAAAAAAATATACCAGTTGCGAGAAAAACACAGTTTAAGGGACCACTTCAATGAAAAACATACACTGACAGCGGAAGTATTCTAGGAACACTGTTGGATTTTGACAAGACACGTTGAGTACAAAATCAAGGGTTTCTTTTGAAAATGTCTTTTGTAATAACCCATATTCACAACATCCATGCAAAATTCAGCCTACTAGCCTTGATTTCAGCCGGAAGATAAGATATAATTCTGGCTGGTTCCAGTTAGTATTCCGGTTCCAGAGACACAACCGTTCCTAATTAGAATCAGTTGTGTCACTGGATCCGGAATACTAACTAAAACCAGCCAGAATTCCGGCTCATTTTCCGACTGCTCAGCAAAAATGAAAATGTACACGCTAGGACACAAACTTCATAGTTAACATTTTCTAATGTTGGTAGATATAGAAATCCAACATCGTATGGAGGTGATGCAAATATACAGAACAATTCCAGGACAAGTCCTATGATTCTCCTCCTTCTTATAATCCTACCTATTTTCGTCTCGAAGCTATGGCAACTGGCTCATGGGACCAGTGCTATGCCAGAATTACTCCTTTAAATTGCTTCGTAGCCGATTGTTGCTTGCCATACAAACCTAAAGTCTGAAGTGCTGATGTCCTTTACTGTCACAAGATGTCTCTAAACAACTCGGCTCATGGGCGTACGTCTTCAATCACAAATAGCTTGAAAATATTGCAAAACACATTCATTATGGTCAATCTTTCTTGGACACTGGACCTTTTATCTGTGGAGCCCATTTCGCGAACTTTTTCTACTTGGCTCTTACTCGACATTTCCAGCACATTGCAGCGACGGATGGGGATGTTATCCAAGCAGTTCGTTGATCATACACCGTCTCCTTCTTTCGTCATCAATGAACTCCACCATACACCATCTAAAATATCTTCCGCTCGAAAATTGTGGTCCTTCATCAACTTAGTCTAGGTTTTGTGGCAGTTTTTGATAAAAAATTTTCTTGATGATATCTTTTGCGCGCTCGAGATATTTTTCAATTATGATGTTTTATCTAGTTTTCTCAATTATCAGCTGATTTCTGCCAAACAACCTGTAAGTGATTTAGCTTTTATTTCAAGATCCATAAGCATTGTTGGTTCGGCTAGAGAACTGGTTCCTGATTTATGCGAAAGTACCTTTGGGACTATTCGCGGGCCATATTCATGAATATTTCATCATGTCGCATGAAAATATCGTATATCTGACACCTACAGATTCATCTGGAATAATATTGGCCAGTTGCATCAAACGTCATATAAAGAAACTAAATTGAATTTCATTTGGAACTAATTTGCTAATCTCTTGAGAAGTCTGGGTAATTCCAGGTCCCCTGTTCTATTCGATTCTCTTTCATTCAATAAGCATACATCGCTGTACGCTTGGGATGAATCGAAGTCTATGAAAATAGAAGCTCTCGTACCGCATTGAATTTTAGAAACAATAATGCATTATTATCGAAGCTTGCTAAGTGGCTTATGAATTCAAGATGAAAGCTTTCTTCCTTATCTCTCCAGCTGACGAGTCATTGTATATATTTGCAACCACATGAATCTCCATGACAATTTCACCTGGATTTTAGAACGCGATGATCAACTCTGACGGAAAAATTCGTACACCATCACTTCGCTCAGACAAACAGTTCGCATGGAGTTTTTCGTCAGAGTTGGTCAGCCTAATCATACCCAGAGCTGCCGGATTATTTTTTTGAAAATCTGTATCCTCGTTACAAAAAATCTGTTTTTGTCTGCATTGAATGAAGAAAAAGAATTTAGATGATTGATTCCCATTTATAAGCCTCAAGTATTGTCTACTATAAATTCAAGCATTAAACCGGAATTTAAATTGTGTACTTTAAAGTAATCTGTACATTTCCCAACTCAAGTTTTTAATTTTTCAAAAGTGTTATGGTTCATTTGACAATTATTTATTGAAGAAACGGCCAAAGTTAATGAAAATGATTTCAGAAAGGATCCGCCAATTGAAAATTCTTAAAATCTGTGTTAATCTGTATTGTGCATTGAAAAATCTGTATGAAATCTATATGGCCTGCATTAAGCCAAACCGAGCTAAGCGCCATAATTTTTTCGTGTATTTTTCGTACCAAAATTCATTTCTCGATAACTTGCCATTTACGTAGAAAGTCAAAGAACACTTGCTTGCTTTCGTTTGCTATTTGAGCTCCCAAAACATAATAGATATTAGAGTTCCTGGTGTTACATTGGATGTTAAAGCGATTTTAGATAAAGTACCTCAAAATGGCGCTTGGTCCTCTTTGGCTTAACACAGGCCATATTCTGTATCAAGTCTGTTTCTGTTCTTAAAAATCTATATAATACAAATAAATCTGTATAAATGGCAGCTCTGATCATACCTAAGCTGACCAGTTTGAATTTAAAAAATCAACTTCAACATTTCATTTTCCACCTCATCGACTCTCTAAAGTTGGTATAAACCCTTTTCAACTTGCCTTCTAGACATCGAGCTTGACGCCAAGGGAAGTCATGTCATTCTTATCAACAAACAAGCGAATCTATAGCTAGCTGGCCATGGAATTTGATTTTGTGCAAAATGTTTTCACACTGTAAGAAACGATCGAAAACAAATGGTCAATTATACTGGCATGTGTACATTTTTCTATTTCATGGAAATGAGGAAAATTCTTACCTGCATTGTTTTTTCCAAAATAAAACCTACTCTCGATAATTTATCTCATATGCTCTCTTGACTATAATGTAATATTTGGCTTACGAAATGTTGGATATTCAATTTTGACCACATTTCAACCAATTTCACATAGTGCACACAAATCTTTGCGTATGCCATAGTGTTGCCGAAGTGCATGTAAACAAACATGCATTTACAAAAATCTTCCAGACAGGAAATTCCAGTTCCAGTGGTATTTTTCACCGAACTGTGAATTATAAAAGTTTCCCCTACTTATTAAGAAGGTATCAAGGTTGAGTGTTTTCTATGATGTAGTTAGGTAGATAACTTGTCCAGGGAGCTGCAGTGTCAGAAAGCTCCATTATGGATCGATCTGCACCGCACTCCAATTTTTTCGGACAGGAAATTTTCGTAACTACACAATATTTAGTTTGGACGTGTATTTTTAAATGTTTGTTACACTTTGTTTTAGGTATTGAAGAAAATTGGACGCAATTCTGATTGCCACAACAGAGGAAAAAATCAAATAATACAGGTGCGGTATTACCACAGTTCATATTGAAAAGGTCCGTTAAGTTTTAAACTGGAAATGTAGCATATTTGGTAACACTGACTTTTGTTTACATTTTTAGTAAAAACTTGCAATTTAGTTCACCGATCTTCGTAACACTTGAGAGATTAATACAGAATAGATAGAAGTATCAATTGTCTTCTCTGAATTAGTTCTTCCATTTATAAGTTACAAGATATTTAATTTCAAACTTTAAAAATCGTTTTTCTCGAAATGTGCTAAATGGCGCTTGTCATAAGATAGCACAATAGCGACGAGATAGAATCGGTGGCTTACGAAATGAAGTTACCCATGCAATCCTATTCGTTCTTGTTTGTGTGGAACGCTGACATCCCGACGAACGAATCAACACATCGACACAATGTTTATATTCACCTATGAGTGGACTTAAACTAATCAATCATCCGCTAGGCTTAATCTAACTCAGGATTTCGAGTTTGTTTCTTCTCTGAGTCTAGCTTTGAATGTATTATGTTACGTTGAATTTTCAACCGCTTCACCGTTTATAATCATTTTATTTGAGGACATGAAACTAATTGGTCTCAATCGTGCCATAAATTCGAACTTTGCAACTGGCTTTGCCCCCAAACATTGGTGCGGTATTAATGATGGAAACGATTTCAACGAACCAGGGGTGGAGCAAAATTATGACTCTCATCCCATCGAATTAATAGGAAGGCCTGTGCCTAATGTCTATAATGCTACAGAGCCGGCGAAGATTCGATGATTGCTGAACCGTGCTAGCAAAATGCTAATTCATTTTTCACTTTCCTTCTTCGTTCGTTTTGTGAAAAACAAAACCAGATAAAACTCCCACGAGCCCAAAAAAATGACTTTCTATCTCGACTCTGCCACCAATTAAATTATTTTGCATAATTCCTAGCTTCTTACGTTTGAAAGCCCTCGGAAAGTGAAATGAAGTGGAAAAGTGAAAACAAATTATAAACATTTCGATCAGCTGTGTCGTTCCGTATTTTTTTTTCCGATTTTGTCACCCCAGGGCTGAGCAGCATCGGATGTTAGATGGGCCTTTGAAATATTGTCATCTTTTGAAAAGCCTGAAACGGTTTATGATTCCGCATCTTTATAACTAATGGATTCATGGTTTCCCGCGGTCTTTCAGTTTTGTTTTATAGTGGTTTTAGTCACCAGAATACCTTTTTTAGCTTTGGCAGCATACATAATTAAAATTATAATAGAAAGGCAAGCTGTTACTTGGGGCGTAAGATTATGTGCGTGTCGATGTTGAGGGCTTCCCTTGTTGCGAATGCGCCCGATGGTTTCGATAACAAACAGTTTTTTTCGTAGCAGAAACATTAATTAACACTATGCTTTTGTAATGAGAAACTAAGATTTACCTTCTTCCGTGAGTTACGTGTCGATCGGTGCAGCAGGTCTCGGTTCCAGGCGAAGAAGCTCTTTCACCGTCAAACTCGGAAATGCCTTTCTTTTCTCCGCCGATGTCACAATAAATTCACACGCCAACTATGATCACCGAATTTCAATTACACCTTCTCGCACAGAGTTTCACTGGTAGACCGATCCAACACTGGCAACTTCGCCCCCCTACAGGTTCCAGTCTATCGATCTGTTTCCACTTCACCGATCCTATTCTATTGCACCGCGAATCTAATTAGTAACGCCTGGACGGAGAACAAGCTACTGTGCACCACTGATTCTGCCCGGTCGAGCGCCTGGAATGAACGAGCGAAATCACGAAGCGTCCTAGTCAAAACCGAACCGATCCGCGGGACATCCAGTGAACGAATGATCAAGAATTACCTAGCGTCAAGATCACTCGGTAAGAAGAGTCCGCGACTTTGAGAACAACGAGAGATCAACGCCGCCGTCCGTCCGTCGGTCCAGCGGAACAATAATGCTGCGAAGCGAAAGGAAATCCCCCTAAGAAAAGCGTAAACAAAAGTGTAGCAAAAAAAATAATACAAACGCCGGAGAGCTTAAGAAATGCGGCGCGCGAACTTTGGCCGCGCTTCGCGGATGTGGCTTAGATGAGTTTGGTAAAGAGACTGAGAAGCGGCTCATTACCGCGCGATAGTTTTATGTTTCTTAACAGTTTCGAGGCTCGTTACATCTCTCATTCGCGCGAACTTTGGTGGCTTTTGCGATGCGGCGTACGTTCTGTGCCGAGATTCGTGTCTCTTTTATTTTTCTCGACGCTGCGCCGCGCGGCGTGCGCTGCTGTTCGGTTTACGATTGTTATGCCGAGCAGGAAGAGTTTGTGAGATGTCAGTCTGCAGTGTGCCGATGACATTCAAATTTATGCAAGCACCCCGTTTCGGTGAAATGTTTGACCTACATGCGAATCATTTGGAAAATACACTGATGCAGTTCTTCTAATTCGATATCACAATGGGTCAGAGTTGTTAGAATTGTGGACAGGACAACGACCTATGCGATCACTTCAACGTTCTGCTGAGTATGACTCAAAACAAACCGTTTTGATATGAAACTTTTGTCACGGCGTAAACACAACACTCGGTTCAAATGATGGTCATGTCCCAGTTTGAGGCGACGCCAAGAGAAAGGAATTGTGAACATGGTTTTTCTCGGTTTCGTGTGATTGGGCATGGATCACTTTGGGTTAATCGTTTAATTGACGAGGTGTTTATGAGACCGAAAAATGAGGCTTCTATTGAATACGGAGTCGGGTCGAAGTGTTGACGAGGTGAGACGTTATTATCCTTCGTAAGTGAATTGGAACAAATGATGGCACGATGATATACTTTCGAACGAGCATGGTCAAAGTTGTCCGTCGTCAGTTAATTAAAATTGAATAGTATCACTGCGACTGACAATTTTTTTTCAATATTTTGAAAATTTCTATTGGGTAGAAATTTAACATATTCCAATACATAATTTAATTAATCGGCATCAGTTCATCGTTTCGATTTCCGCCTTAATTAAAAAAGAGGCTCCCGAAATCATCTAAAAAACCTGTTTTAATCCACCTAGCGGTGCAATTGTGCCTTTCTCATTTCTCTAAACTATGGCACGGAGGCTTTTCATGTTCAACATAATTGTGGAAATGTCCATTACATTCTTAGTACACTTTGCACTTATACACAATGGCATGCCAGCCACGAACTTGATGAGCTACGTGTCGACTGTGAAACACTTGAAACAAAAAAATATCATACTCCATTAGCCTAATCAGCATTAGATCAATGTTATCTGCTTGCTAACTCATTTTGTCATGCGGGGCTGGGTATGTGAAGAGGGCGAAAGTCCCATGAACGAACGACTCCCCAGCTTAAATTGGTATGCTTTGTGATACAGTGGTGGTTTAAAGATGATGGGGTTGAAAGGGAGGGGTATGAGGGCTGGATGGGGTGGTGGTCTGAGGGGTGATTTAAGGAGATTTTTAAAGGAGGGGCGCGAACAGTAGAGGGGGGGTGTAACCCCTCTCCGTAAACCATCAACTACGCCCCTGTTAAAATCCAGAAACCCTAAACGAGTCGAAAAAAAAATTTAGGCCGGGATTAGGTTGACGTTTTTCAGAGTGATTGCATAACCTTTCTATATGAGAAAGGCAAAAATGTGCCAAAATCCAAAAAAGTGAATCGTAGTCAAATTTTTTTTTCGAGTTTGCATCAAATCTCGACGTTTCATGCACCTTGAACACATTTAGCATCAAAAATAAAAATTCTATTTTTAATTTTTCCTATAGTTTATATGAGAAATTTCTGTGTGACCGCACTGTGAAACCCGTAATTCCGGAACCAGAATTCCGATCGATCCAAAATTCAATAGCAGCCGATGGGAAGGTTGCACCTTTCATTTGAGACTAAGTTTGGGCAAATCGGTCCAGCCATCTCTGAGAAAAATGAGTGACATTATTTGACACATACGCACATACATACACACACGTACACACACATACACACACACATACACACACATACACACACATACACACACACATACATACATACACACACACATACAGACTTTTTCCGATCTCGACGAACTGAGTCGAATGGGATATGACACTCGGCCCTCCGGGCCCGGATTAGGTTGACGTTTTTCAGAGTGATTGCATAACCTTTCTATATGAGAAAGGCAAAACAATGAAAATTTAATAGGTTCGTTCAATCGATCTGTTGCCTTCGGTAAAGCAGATAAAAATAAGATTTATTTTCGGAAACAACACTAAAAGTGAACTCGGAAGGAATGACTTTCATCAATGCAAACCGTGTCCAGCATCTAAATGTATAAAATAAACAAAACAATGAAAATTAACATTAGTGCAGACGATCACACGCACTTCCTTGTCGATCCTGTCATTACTAAGTCAGCGAGACAAATTACCAGAAAGTGCATACATGTGCACTGCCTGGTAATTTGTCTCATTGACTTAGTAATGACAGGATCGACAAGGAAGTGCGTGTGATCGTCTACCCTTATCTTAATATTCATTATGCGATTACTGAAACTATTTCTTTTAACTGATCAAAGTGGTAAATAGTGCGAAGTAGGCAAATGATATTGCTGGCTACGGGCCTTTTACGCTGGAGTAGAGAGTGTACCTACCAGCTAACCAGGTCGAAATAGATGGGGTCTTTTCCGATTCGTCCTCTAGTTGTTGTGCAATTTATGTTGGAAATGAAATGTACAGTTCTCCAATCAACAATGGTTAGAATAGCACAAATCAATCTCCAGCACAAACGTACAGCAACTATGAATTTATCTCGACTCATGCAGGAAGGTAAAGCTTCCATAGCATTGATTCAAGAACCGTATTTCCATAAAGGAAACTTCTACTTTGGAAAGTTACTTAACACTGCCTTCATTCCTTACAACAAGACAGGCATGACCAACCCACGTGAAATGCCTCGTGCTTGCATTCTTGCAAATACGGCTATTAACGCGTGTCTCATATAGGAGCTCACAACTGTGCAGTCACAGTTACACTGACTATCGGTAACGCAGACAAAAAGTATTTGTATTGTACAGTATATCTACCACAAAACGAATCATCTGCTTCTGATGATTTCAAAAGCGTTGTATCATATTGTAGCAGAAATGTGCTTTCGACCATTATCGGCAGTGACGCAAATTCTCATCACATCATTTGGGGCAGCTCAGACATCAATCTGAGAGGCTCTGAACTGATGGAGTACATAAGTAGTACAAATCTCCATATTCTGAATGTTGGAAACCGACCAACTTTTGCGAGGTCTGGGAGAGAGGTTAGACATAACGCTTTGCTCTGATAAAATTTCGCATGAGCTGGGAAATTGGCAGGTTCCAAATGAAACTGAACCGTCGCCATCCGATCATAAATATATATATTTTTCGATCATTTTGATGTCACCTTCAATGTGATAACATATCGTAATCCTAAATCTACAAACTGGGATTTCTTTTTGGAATACTTGGTGATTAAATTTCATGGATATTTTCCAACAATTAGTCGTCTGGACTTAGATGACATCGTTGATACGACAAACTCATTCATAGTAGCATCCTACGAAGAAGCTTGTCCACTTCGTACTGTTCAATCGACTAGGGGAACCCCGTGGTGGAGGGCTGAGCTTGAAAGAATGAAGAAGCATATGAAAAGAGCTTGGAACCGGCGTCTGCGTGACGATTCCAGTGCTATCAGGTCAGCGCGTAGTGCATATAAAAATGTCTCGAGTCCGCAGAGCGGGCTGCCTGTCTCTAGTCTGAACTAGACTAGCAGGTTAAATAAAATTCTTTCGAAATCGAAAGATTTGCAGATGAACTCCTTAAAAACCAGAGATGGTGTTTATGTGACGGACGAAAAAGATGTTCTTAATTGTCTCTTCGACGCACACTTTCCAGGTTGTATCGATCCGGAGCTGAACAATGTTCACAGATCTCATTCTGGTGATTCGGACTCGTGGGCGTTAGCTCGCTCATTGGTTACCACTAAATCGGTCAAGTGGGTAGTTGACAGCTTTCCTCCATACAAATCAACCTGAAGAGACGGAATACTTCCCGTGCTACCGCAAAAGGGATTTGATATGTTCAAACATGTCTTGAAAATAATTATGCTTTCCAGTCTTGCTACCGGGTATATCCCGAAAGCATGGCGAGAAACTACTGTTAGATTTATTCCCAAAGGAGGGCGCTCAAGCTATGAAGAAGCCAAGAGTTTTGATTTGATATGTTCAAACATGTCTTGAAAATAATTATGCTTTCCAGTCTTGCTACCGGGTATATCCCGAAAGCATGGCGAGAAACTACTGTTAGATTTATTCACAAAGGAGGGCGCTCAAGCTATGAAGAAGCCAAGTGTTTTGGGCCTATCGGCTTAAGTTCTTTTCTTCTGAAAGCTTTGGAAAGGATAATCGACCATCACATCAGGAACGTTAGTTTAGTTGAATATCCACTGCACAAAATGCAACATGCATATCAGTGTGGGAAATCCACGATTACTCTGCTTCACGATGTTATTTACAACATTGAGAAAGCCTTCTCGCTCAAGCAATCTAGCTTGGGTGTATTCCTAGATATAGAAGAAACTCAATGAGCTTGGATTTCCAACCTACGGGTTTGCTAACGATTACCAAATACTAATTACTGGATTTTGCATCGGAACAATTTTTGACTTAATGCAACAGGCATTAAGAGCTGTCGAGCAGTGGTGTCGAGAAGTTAAACTATCAGTTAACCCAAGCAAAACTTCAATGGTTCTTTTCACGAAGAAGCGAATAACAACCGGGGTTCGTCCCTTGCAGTTCTTTGATTCTGAGCTACTATGTGCAGATTAAGTAAAATACGTTGGAGTCATATTGGATTTGAAACTGAATTGGTCTGCTCACATTGAGTTCAGAGTCAAGAAAGCGTGATGGCCTTCGGGAAGTGCAGACGAACTTTTGGAAAGACCTGGGGTCTCAAACCTAAATACATCTATTGGATTTACACGACAATTGTACGTCCAATACTGTCATACGGATTCCTTGTGTGATGGCAGAGGGGAGCGGTGGTGACGGTCCAGTCGAAGCTAAAGAATGGTGCTTATGGCGTTCACTGGTGCTTTGACCACGACTCCGACAGCTACTTTTGAGGCACTTCTAAATATCAAACCATTACACATACACCTCAAACAAGAAGCACTATAATTTGCATACAGACTGCAGGTTACTGGGCTTTGGAAAAGTAACCATGTTGATCTTACTACCAGTCATACACGATTTTGGTCACAAATTGTTACATGGGGTGAAGATATTCTTGCTCTCAGCGATATTACACTCACTTGTAGTTTTCCTTACAGGACATTCCATGGGAAGATTCCCACTCGAGAGGAGTGGTTGTCTGGCTATATGGAAAGATAACAACAAACACAAGTGGTCTGTTACACTGACGCTTGTCTGACGGAGGGACGTGCTGGTGTCTACTGTCGTGAAATGAGATTGGAACAATCTCACTTTCTAGGTAGATATTGTACTGTATTCGAAGCAGAAATCTTCGCGGTTATGTGCGAGGTACAATCGGCCCTTCAACAGAGCTTGTCCGGCAAAGTTATAAACTTCTGCTTCGATAGTCAGGCAGCAATCAAGGTCCTTAGCTCAGACAAATCACGGTCCAAGCTAGTGATCGCATGCCGAACCCAAATCGAAGAACTAAGCATTGTCAACACAATCTACCTTGTCTGGGTGCCTGGATATTCCAGTATTACTGAAAATGAATGACGAATTAGTCTGGGCAGGTTCAGCGATTGACTTCGTTGGTCCTGAGCCCGCCCGGCCAATTTCGATAAGTTAGATAAGGGGAAAAATACGGTCGGTCGTCGGCTTCGTCCGAGCACCGAAATTTTTGGAGAAATCTATAAACGTGTCGCCAAACAAAGGCGTTTCTAAAACAACCGTGACCAGCGATTTCGAAAAATCTCCTACATTTTTCGAAGCTCCACTGCGGCATGCGGACCAGGGCTTTAACCGGCCACTGCAAACTCAATTATCACATAGCTACTCTTCAGCGCGCTGAGGTTTTTTCATGTGATCTTTGTGAATCCGACTACGGAACCTCATACCATCTGATATGCAACTTCCCAGCAGTAGCGCAATTGCGATTTTGAGTTTTCGGCTGTCCTTACACAGATGACACCATTAAGTTTCTTATCCAATGTGGTAAAGAGCTTTAGGATTACTTGCAGGCGCGTTGAGCTACTTGTAAGTTTAACTTACCTACCGTTTGTTTTTGTTTTTGTTCTGTTATTTTTCCCACCCTTCCAATTCTACTTCCTCCCTCCTCCTTCTCCTTTCCTTACGCTCAGGATAAGATGAAAAGACATGGCACAAATCCCCGACTACATACGAGGAACGTGCCATTTAAGCCAATATATTCTGATTCGTGATTCCTGATTCCACAGAAAAAAAACCACAATGTTTTTCCTGAATTAACGGACTTCAAGTGTGCGCTGGCGATTGAGTAGTTTGATGCGAAAGAACCTCTCTATCTTCCTCTTTAAATTATGTGTGCTGTCAGGTGTACTCAGCTAAATTCGCCACGGCGTGCATTCCAGAGTGCACTGCGGCGTATGTATACATGAAAGTGTTCACTGGTGTGTGCTCTTTGGTTTTTTTGTTTGTGAAAACGCTAGTGCGGGTGCGATAAACAATTTGATAAGCACTTGGCTTATTGGATGCTGACCTTATGATTTTTGAAGTAGAATACTTCTATCGTTTCAATATGGGAGTCCCTTTTCAAAAATTTCTGCTCAGATATTTTCCTAGTATTCAAATATTTTTGCACTATCTGATCGGAAATATGTGCACCGATATTGTATTTGATTCCGTAAAATGTACGTCTATTATAGATAACGAAAACAATGTATAATGTAAAGGTGGTAATTATCTACGCTGATTGATCCGTACAATTCAACCAAGCAGCGAGCATTACTAGGACTGCCTCTTTGTTATCCAATGAACTTCGCCAGGTATAAAGATGTCACATAAGAAAAAAATCGTCAGTTTGCTTTCTGAGCTCGTAGTAGCTGTTACGTTTTGTGTCAGCTCAAACTCTTCGGTTGGAATATATCCAATAACTGTCGCCAGGCATCCTTCCATCCAATGATGCACAGGCGTGCCAGTTTCATGCATACAATGATCAGCACACATCGCAGAAAAAGCAGAACGCTCTTTTTTCGGAGTTCAATAAACGGATTGCAAGTGTGCGCTTGCGAAGGGGTGGTTGAGTGCGAGAGACCCCGCTCTCTTGCTCTTTAAATTATGCGTGGCGGGCTCAGATAAATTCATCATTTGGTTAATTTTCTTTTGACAAGCGGTAGTGCGATTTATTTATTTATTTATTTATTTCAAGTCGTCAATCAGATGTAGACCGGTTTCTTACAATAATTATTAAACTAACTTAACACTAGTTGAAATTTTGGTTTACTTTAAACTGCTGCTTAAGTTTTGTTTTCGACATAGTGAAGTCAATGCTTTCGCAATGTTTGTTGTAAATATTCATCATTTGGTTTAAAAGGCCAAACTTGGCATAATTAGTGCGATGGCGAATTGTACAAAAGATGCTGCGGTTACGTAGTTGTCGAGAAGGAGCATAAAAATTTAGTTTCGATAAAAGTTCGATTGAATCAATACGATGTGATACAATGTCGTTTACAAATGATACCATAGAAAATTCACGACGATCTTTCAAGGTTTGAATGTCAATTAGCATGCACCGTGCTTCATAAGATGGCAAATGTGGTCCAGTCCAACCTAGTTTACGAAGAGCGAACATCAAAAACTGCTTTTGTACTGATTCTATCCGGTTTGCATGCGTTGCTGAAAAAGGCGACCAAACTATACTACAATATTCTAGTGTTGAACGCACATAGGCTACATATAATGTCTTTATTGTGTAGGGATCTTGGAAATTATAGCTGAAGCGTTTAATAAAACCTAGTGTGCTGTTTGCTTTGTTAATTATTGTGTTATAATGATCTATGAATGTTATCTTGGAATCTATAATAACTCCTAGATCTCTTATTCTGTCACACTTTTCTACTTGTTGATTTCCCAATAAGATTCTATTGTTCTGTATATTATTCTTTCTACTCAATGTTATGGAATTACATTTTTTTACATTCAATTTCAGCAGGCTTTTATTACACCATGTATAAAATATATTTACTTCGTTTTGAAATGTCTGAAAGTCTTCACCATTTCTTATTTCTAGAAATAGTTTCATATCATCAGCATATATAAGAACTTTTACATTTTTTAGAATGAAGGAAATGTCGTTAACAAATAAAATAAAGAATAGCGGGCCCAAATGAGACCCTTGAGGGACTCCTGATGTAACTTGAATTGGGATTGATTTTATCCCTTTAAATCTAACAGCTTGTTCACGATTTGTAAGATATGATTGTACCCATGTAAGAAGTCCTGGCTCAAACCCCATTTTTTCTAATTTAAAAAGTAGCATGGGTATGTCGATGCGATCAAATGCTTTGCTAAAATCTGTATAAAGAGCTTCAACGTGGTTTCCGTTATCCATTGCTGTTAATGTGTAGTTAATGAATTCGAGTAGATTTGTACTTGTAGAACGCCCTTTGAAAAAACCATGTTGCACATGGGTAATTCTGTTCTTGATTTGGTGGAATAAATTTTCATTAACAATCGCCTCGAAAATCTTGGGAATGCACGAGATGATAGCTATTCCACGATAGTTACGCACATCGGATTTTTTACCATTTTTAAAAATTGGAACTAGGAAAGAGCTTTTCCATGTTTTAGGAAAACAACCTGATTCTAGAGACATGTTAAAAAGCCAAAATAAAGGAGCGGTTAGTTCTATTGACAAAGTTTTTAAAAACACCGGTGGAACGCCATCAGGTCCAGGGCTTTTAGAGCTATCCAAGTTTTTTAAGGCATCCATGATTGTATGTACTTTTATCTGTTTAATGTTAATATCTCTTGAGAGTTCTGGGAGGAATGAAAAGTATTCACGCTCTCGATCCTTCTCTGAAAATGTAGTGTAAACTTCCTGGAAGAATGTTGCAAAAAGATTGCAGATTTCCTCTGAGTTATCGCCTACCTTTCCATCAAGATGCATTTCTGTTGGGAAATAATCCGATTTTATTTTAGTTTTTACGTAATTAAAGAAGTTTTTTGGGCAAGTTTTTATATTGCGTTCTGTTCTTGCATTGTACTCTTCAAACGCGATATCAATGGCAAGGTTCAATTGATCGCATAGATTTAAATAATTTGTTAAGTTATCTTCGCTGTTGTATTTTTTGTAGATTTTGTGTGCTTTCTGCTTACGATTTTTTAAATTTTTGATTTCTCTATTAAACCAGATGGGATGTTTTGAGTTATAGTGACGCCTTCTTCTTTTCAATGGTATATCTTCGTGAATGACTTCAAATAATATTTTGTAGAATATGTCTACGGCAGCTTCAACATTTTCTTCATTTCTTAAAATCATTTGCCAGTTTATTGCATTAATTTTTTGCCTCAAGCTTTCATAGTTAGCGGACTCGTAATCAAATACCTCCTCAAATTCACTATCACCAGGTCTGTCGTTAACATGCAAGAATATAGAAAACTCAATGGCTGTATGATAAGCTTCATTCTTCCATAAGGGAGTAAGTGATTCCGTTACACAGAAGTCTTCGTCTATATTCGTCATTATTAAATCTAAATAGCAATGTCGCTGATTTCTTATGTGATTTATTTGATTAAGTCCTAAACTGGCAGATTTATCGCAAATGAACTGCAAAGTTTCATTTTCCCCTACAACAGGAAGTAGGATGCTCTCATTATCAGCATCTGGTATGAAATCAATACCGCGTTGATTGAAATCGCCATATATGTGAACTTTTACGTGCGGGGAAAGACTATTAATAATGCATTCAGCAGCATGATAAAACTTTTCGTAAGTCGTTTTTCGAGCAAAATTTGGAGGAAAATACACCGAAGCGAAAACGTGAGTTTCGTCTTTAACATGTACTTTCACCCACACATGCTCGAATTCTTTTGATTTTATAGTTTTGATAACTTCTGCATTTAGTTTTGCTGAAATCGCAATCAAAGCGCCCCCTCCTGACTTCTTACCAGATACATGACAATCACGGTCATCCCTAAATACATTGTAATTGCTCCCGAAAACTTCTTCACTTCTCACTGTTTCGTCCCAACTAGTCTCAGTTGCTAAAATTACGGAATAATGACAACCTAATATTTTGTTTTGAATCACATTCATCTTAGCTGCACTTTTCATGCGGTTAAAGTTTTGGCAATAGACCAAGATTTCTGTTCTTGACTGAGATTCTCTAGGAGAAGTGTTAGTTGAATGGGAATTAATTAGACCTAGCTCTACCTCTTCTAAATCTTGAATCGCAATATTATTTGTCAATTCATTATTATCTTGCTCTAATGAGCGCGTCGATAGCGGCAAAAACACTGACAGGCGCCAATTCCGGAGGGGTACATAGGTGTGGCAGCAGCTGTTCGATGTGAGGTGCTAGGTTGGTCGGTAGGGCACGGGTTTAAAACATCACCTCTATGGAATGCAATGGTAGGTCTGAACGAAGTTGAAGGTGGCCTCGAAAAACGTTTCTTTGCCTCAGCCAGTAGCTCTCTATCCAACGGAAGATTGTCGATGTCACGGCGTTTGTTATCGTGGTACGCAAATCTGCTGTGGTTGTAATTACATCCGTTATTTTTGTCGAAAATTGTGTGGTGCTTGTAACCGTGATTCTTGCGACGCTTAGTATTATTATTACTGTTTCGGGTGGTGTCAAGTGCATTAGCGGGCCTCTGTTTATTCCGTTTCTTTTTTATTCTTGCTTTCTCCTCCGCTTTTTGTTGATTGAGACGACGCAATTTACGTGCGTCGTATTCGGACCAATCAGCCTTCCATACCTTAGAGTTTCCAAGGAAACGCCAGCCTGAGTTACTGGCTGCCTCGACGGACATCTCAGCCTCTAAACTAGGGGAGGAATCTGTTGCGGGTGAAGCAGCAGTCTTTTGTTCCAGTGAGTTTACTGCACTAGAAATTTGCTTTAACTCATCGATAATATCATCCGTGAATATTGGGTTTACATAACTCATATTCTGAGCCGAACAGTTGTTAGCCATGTCAGTTATCACGCTGCTGACCTTTTCAATTTCTGAACAAATTTGTTTCAACTCGCGTGTCATATCGGTGGTCAGTTCATTGACATAGGCTGCGATGTTGTTTTTCGTAGCTTTCATCGATATGTCGAATAATGATGTTAAGTGATTTTTTGTGGCAACGACATCAGTTTTGCCAGTTTTGTTGGAAGCAGCCAGCTCATTCCACAACTCCGAGGTTTTGGCTATGTGTGCAATCGCGTTATTATGATTAGCTGCAGTTGTGTTAATTTCGCCTTTCAACTCGTTTAAGAGCATTTCGATACATTCAAATCCATCTCGGACATTGAAGTTGCTAAATGTGGATGTGAGTTTGTGATTCGACTCCATAACTAGCTTGTTGAGGTTGATGGCTTCTTGTTGTTGTCTGTACAGTTTATCGATTGACAATGACGATTTGATTAGCGTTGGTTGTTGAGTTGTGTGAAGGAAATGATGTTGGCTTATGGCTCAAATTACCTTTTATGGTGTTAGAATAGAATAGAACGCTGGGTAGTATGGGTAGGAAAAATTGTGTTTAGCTTTGCCACCAGATTATCCATTTAAACCTTTTCAAAACTCTAAAAGAAGAATATCAGTCGATTTATTAGATCATCACGATTCAATTCATGCAAAATACCTGCTAAAAAAACCATCGGCTTAGCTGAATGGTGCTTTTGAAAAATTGGCTGTGGTTTTTTCATTGCGCAGTTGTGTTACGTACCCCAGCCCGGTGTGGTAGTATGACAAAAAACCTATTTTAATCCACCTAGCTGTGCAATTGTGCCTTTCTCAATCATGAATCACGAGAATGTGTGCGTTGTTTATATTCATTAAAAGCTTTTAAATGCATATATTACATTTTATTATTATACATCACATGATAACTATATACAGCAAAATAAATCATTATTCGAGTTGTAAAATTTTGAAAAAGAAAAAACAGCCACGGTAATATTGAACTGAAAAACCTGTTTTAATCCACCTAGCGGTGCAATTGTGCCTTTCTCATTTCTCTAAACTATGGCACGGAGGCTTTTTATGTTCAACATAATCGTGGAAATGTCCATTACATTCTTAGTACACTTTGCACTTATACACAATGGCATGCCAGCCACGAACTTGATGAGCTACGTGTCGACGGTGAAACACTTGAAACAAAAAAATATCATACTCCATTAGCCTAATCAGCATTAGATCAATGTTATCTGCTTGCTAACTCATTTTGTCATGCGGGGATGGGTATGTGAGGAGGGCGAAAGTCCCATGAATGAACGACTCCCCAGCTTAAATTGGTATGCTTTGTAATATAGTGGTGGTTTAAAGATGATGGGGTTGAAAGGGAGGGGTATGAGGTGGTGGTCTGAGCGGTGATTTAAGGAGATTTTTAAAGGAGGGGAGTGAACAGTAGAGGGGGGGGGTGTAACCCCTCTCCATAAACCATCAACTACGCCCCTGTTAAAATCCAGAAACCTTATGCGAGTTGAAAAAAAAATTTGGCCGGGATTAGGTTGACGTTTTTCAGAGTGATTGCATAACCTTTCTATATGAGAAAGGCAAAAATGTGCAAAATCCAAAAACGTGAATCTTCGTCAAATTTTTTTCGTGTTTGCATCAAATCTCGACGTTTTATGCACCTTGAATACATTTAGCATCAAAAATAAAAATTCTATTTTTAATTTTTCCTATAGTTTTTATGCGAAATTTCTGTGTGGCCGCACTCTGAAACCCGTAATTCCGGAACCAGAATTCCGATCGATCCAAAATTCAATAGCAGCCGATGGGAAGGTTGCACCTTTCATTTGAGACTAAGTTTGGGCAAATCGGTCCAGCCATCTCTGAGAAAAATGAGTGACATTATTTGACACATACGCACATACATACACACACACACATACATACACACATACAGACTTTTTCCGATCTCGACGAACTGAGTCGAATGGGATATGACACTCGGCCCTCCGGGCCGGGATTAGGTTGACGTTTTTCAGAGTGATTGCATAACCTTTCTATATGAGAAAGGCAAAAATGTGCAAAATCCAAAAACGTGAATCTTCGTCAAATTTTTTTCGTGTTTGCATCAAATCTCGACGTTTTATGCACCTTGAATACATTTAGCATCAAAAATAAAAATTCTATTTTTAATTTTTCCTATAGTTTTTATGCGAAATTTCTGTGTGGCCGCACTCTGAAACCCGTAATTCCGGAACCAGAATTCCGATCGATCCAAAATTCAATAGCAGCCGATGGGAAGGTTGCACCTTTCATTTGAGACTAAGTTTGGGCAAATCGGTCCAGCCATCTCTGAGAAAAATGAGTGACATTATTTGACACATACGCACATACATACACACACACACATACACACACATACACACACATACATACACACATACACACACACATACAGACTTTTTCCGATCTCGACGAACTGAGTCGAATGGGATATGACACTCGGCCCTCCGGGCCGGGATTAGGTTGACGTTTTTCAGAGTGATTGCATAACCTTTCTATATGAGAAAGGCAAAAATGTGCAAAATCCAAAAACGTGAATCTTCGTCAAATTTTTTTCGTGTTTGCATCAAATCTCGACGTTTTATGCACCTTGAATACATTTAGCATCAAAAATAAAAATTCTATTTTTAATTTTTCCTATAGTTTTTATGCGAAATTTCTGTGTGGCCGCACTCTGAAACCCGTAATTCCGGAACCAGAATTCCGATCGATCCAAAATTCAATAGCAGCCGATGGGAAGGTTGCACCTTTCATTTGAGACTAAGTTTGGGCAAATCGGTCCAGCCATCTCTGAGAAAAATGAGTGACATTATTTGACACATACGCACATACATACACACACACATACACACACACATACACACACACATACATACACACATACACACACACATACAGACTTTTTCCGATCTCGACGAACTGAGTCGAATGGGATATGACACTCGGCCCTCCGGGCCGGGATTAGGTTGACGTTTTTCAGAGTGATTGCATAACCTTTCTATATGAGAAAGGCAAAAATGTGCAAAATCCAAAAACGTGAATCTTCGTCAAATTTTTTTCGTGTTTGCATCAAATCTCGACGTTTTATGCACCTTGAATACATTTAGCATCAAAAATAAAAATTCTATTTTTAATTTTTCCTATAGTTTTTATGCGAAATTTCTGTGTGGCCGCACTCTGAAACCCGTAATTCCGGAACCAGAATTCCGATCGATCCAAAATTCAATAGCAGCCGATGGGAAGGTTGCACCTTTCATTTGAGACTAAGTTTGGGCAAATCGGTCCAGCCATCTCTGAGAAAAATGAGTGACATTATTTGACACATACGCACATACATACACACACACATACACACACACATACACACACACATACATACACACATACACACACACATACAGACTTTTTCCGATCTCGACGAACTGAGTCGAATGGGATATGACACTCGGCCCTCCGGGCCGGGATTAGGTTGACGTTTTTCAGAGTGATTGCATAACCTTTCTATATGAGAAAGGCAAAAATGTGCAAACTCCAAAAACGTGAATCTTCGTCAAATTTTTTTCGTGTTTGCATCAAATCTCGACGTTTTATGCACCTTGAATACATTTAGCATCAAAAATAAAAATTCTATTTTTAATTTTTCCTATAGTTTTTATGCGAAATTTCTGTGTGGCCGCACTCTGAAACCCGTAATTCCGGAACCAGAATTCCGATCGATCCAAAATTCAATAGCAGCCGATGGGAAGGTTGCACCTTTCATTTGAGACTAAGTTTGGGCAAATCGGTCCAGCCATCTCTGAGAAAAATGAGTGACATTATTTGACACATACGCACATACATACACACACACACACATACACACACATACACACACATACATACACACACACATACAGACTTTTTCCGATCTCGACGAACTGAGTCGAATGGGATATGACACTCGGCCCTCCGGGCCGGGATTAGGTTGACGTTTTTCAGAGTGATTGCATAACCTTTCTATATGAGAAAGGCAAAAATGTGCAAAATCCAAAAACGTGAATCTTCGTCAAATTTTTTTCGTGTTTGCATCAAATCTCGACGTTTTATGCACCTTGAATACATTTAGCATCAAAAATAAAAATTCTATTTTTAATTTTTCCTATAGTTTTTATGCGAAATTTCTGTGTGGCCGCACTCTGAAACCCGTAATTCCGGAACCAGAATTCCGATCGATCCAAAATTCAATAGCAGCCGATGGGAAGGTTGCACCTTTCATTTGAGACTAAGTTTGGGCAAATCGGTCCAGCCATCTCTGAGAAAAATGAGTGACATTATTTGACACATACGCACATACATACACACACACACACACATACACACACACATACACACACACATACATACACACATACACACACACACATACAGACTTTTTCCGATCTCGACGAACTGAGTCGAATGGGATATGACACTCGGCCCTCCGGGCCGGGATTAGGTTGACGTTTTTCAGAGTGATTGCATAACCTTTCTATATGAGAAAGGCAAAAAGGGGCGAAATCGGCAAAGTCCCAAAAAGTCGATTTTTATAAAAAATTTTTTTTCGAGATAACATAAAATCTCGACGTTTCATGCATTTTAAAGATGTTTGGCATCAAAAATACGAATTAGATTTCTGAAATTTCATGGGGTCCTCCTCCCTTTGAAAAAAAAATTTGAGTTCCGGCTTGTATGGGAATTTCATATGTGACCGGACGGTTTAGTCTATATTTCCGGACTCATATAAGCGATCCGTACGAAATTTTATAGACATCTGTGGGGATATTATAGCTATCATTTGGGACTAAGTTTGTGAAAATCGACCCAACCATTTCCGGGAAACTGATGTGAGTTCGTCAATTCGTCTATCGTGGTCAATGTAGTCAACGAAAGTTTGGTTGACCGTCAGTGACCTAGAACAGCAAATTGAAGTTGTTTGAGAGTCATTTTAGCGAAATTTTTACCTTTTTTGCTTTCATCGGAGTATCGGTTTGAATCACAATTTGCTATGTGATCGCACGCCACAGCCTGTAACTCCGGAACCGGAAGTCGGATCGGGATGAAATTATATAGCCATTTACGGGGACGCAATACCTTTCATTTGAGGCCAAGTTTAGTCGAATCGGTCTAGCCATCTCCGAGAAACCGATGTGACTGTTATTGTGAATTTAGATACTTCCGCCGGGGCTTCCGGAACCGATGGTGGTGGCCAATGTGGCCAAATAGACTTTGAATGGATGTTAGTGACCTAATACTACAAATCGAAGCAGTTGTGGTCATATTTTGGAAAAAATTTCACCTTTATACATTCATTGCAGAATTTATTAAAATCGACATTTTCTGCGTGTTCGTACTCATCACCCTGTAATTCCGGAACCGGAAGTCCGATCCATAAGAAATTCAATAGCAGCCTATGGGAACGTTGCACCTTTCATTTGAGACTAAGTTTGTCAAAATCGTTTCAGCCATCTCTGAGAAAAATAAGTGACATTTTTGGTCACATACACACACACATACGCACATACACACACATACATACATACACACACACAGACATTTGCCGAACTTGACGAACTGAATCGAATGGTATATGTCACTCGGCCCTCCGGGCCTCCGTTAAAAAGTCGGTTTTCAGAGCAATTGCAATACCTTTCTATTGAGAAAGGCAAAACACAGCCACTTTTTCAAAAGCACCATTTAGCTAAGTCGATGGTTTTTCCAGCAAGTATTTTGCATGAATTGAATCGTGATTATCTAATAAATCGACTTTTAGAGATTTGAAAAGGTTTAAATGGATAATCTGGTGGCAAAGCTGAACACAATTTTTCCTACCCATACTACCCAGCGTTCTATTCTAACACATGCTAAAAAAGGGTAACTTGGACCTTATTGGATACTGATATAATATGTTTCTGCCTTTGATTTGGTACTCGGAGCAAACTGGGACAACTTTTTACATATCATCTGTGTATATGCTACTATAAACACAGTTTAATTGCACAGCTTCTGCATGTATGACGGGATTTGTGCATTTACATTAAGACCGGTTTATTATATGTTCAGCCAATTGATTTTACTTATTTCGCAGTTCAACTAGTGAAATGCTCAATTAAAAGTATTGTCCTGGCACTACATTCGTTATTGGTTATTATCATACGTGGCAATGGCAGGGTTATTGGGAAAACTCCACGCTAAGAAACCTGCTTGCTGAAGGTTTGAACATATTATGTATAGGGCATTCGCCTTAACTCTCTAATGCTAGTAAGTCCAAAAACTATTTGTTATCCGATTTGGCCCTTAATTTACTTTATATGCCTTATTTTAAAATGGCCTATTTCTAAAAATATTCAGCATGACGAATTCATTTTGATCTCACTATACATATGTGTAATGAAATATTCAATAATCAGGGACAGTGGGCACTGGGTAGTAAAGATAGTACTATCCACTCGAAAATAATCGAGTTGGTAATTACCCACTTG
This sequence comes from Topomyia yanbarensis, assembly GCF_030247195.1. Taxonomy (NCBI): domain Eukaryota; kingdom Metazoa; phylum Arthropoda; class Insecta; order Diptera; family Culicidae; genus Topomyia; species Topomyia yanbarensis. The sequence continues at coordinate 368,465,125 of NC_080671.1, read as the reverse complement.
AAACATTGGAACAAACCTAACATTTGACAACATTTTGCCACGCATGTGTCATGGGTGCACGTTTGAAGTTTTCAAGGTATGACCAAGATTCCATTTGCATAAACGCGTCGCAAGTGATTTATGTGAAAGTGATGCAAGCGTATGTAGGGGTAGAGGGGTAGATGAGGTAAAATAAACCCCTAAGATAATATAATCATAACTTAAATATAGACCATCAATTTGGAGAATTTAATTAATGATATCATTTAGCCAACATTTTACTCTGAAATCACAATCGCTTTGCAAAATATTCAGTGACATGAAAAATATTCAATTTTTCAAAATCATAAATTGCTCTTTAAAAAATGGACAGGGCAAAACGGACCTGTGCGGTGGTAAAATGCATCACAACAACGGGGCACAATACATCATAACAAATATCAAAAAAGCTGATTTTAATGCAGAGGATAGCAAAAATTGCAGCATTCGAATTAACAGCCTAAGTGTTTTCTACTTCACTTTGGTTATGTCTCTAACATTACCTTTTGCATCTTTTTGCTACTGATTTGATACGAGTTACTAGCATTCTTACACTACCCGGGGTAACTTAAAATATTCGGTCCTCGAGGTAAACTGAAAACGTTTTATATATCATCGTATATCATGCTATGAACACAATTTTATAATGATCCGTAGAACCAGATCAATTGTATAGCATGTTCATTTATGACAGGATTTATACATCCGCATTAATGGCCAAATGACTTAATGTTGAATGAAAATGAAAAGCTCCATTAAAAGTAGTGTCCAGGTATTTCATCAGTTGTCGGTTGTTATACGTGACAATTGCAGGGTTATTGCGAATATTCCACGTTAAAAAGCCTACTTGGTTAAAACTTGCATATATCATTATTTATAGGGCATTCGTCTTAATGCTCTAATGCTGACATTCCACGCGCAAATATCCAATCTACTGGCTTTTATCTGTGCAGTGAGTTCAACTTACAGTGAGTCAAAAAAAATTGTTATCCGATTTAATTCTTAGTTTACTCTATTTGTGCATGCCATGCTGTGGCCTATTTCTAAAAATATTCAGCTTGACGAATACATATTGGTCCCACTATATGTGTGTGTAATACTCAATAGTCGCAAGTAACTTATGGTAGATTCATTCAATAATCTTGAAGAAGGCCATTGCTGCTTGAATATTTTCCATTCAAATGTATGTGTAGAAATACCGAAATAGCTACAACCATGTAGGAGATAGTAAAAAGTAGTAATCGAATTAACTTCCTAAGTGTATTCTACTTTATTTCGGTTATGGTTCTAACATTATCCACCCATCTTTTTTGTATATATTTGTTTCACAAGGGTTTAACATCTTCTTTTGTCTAATTTAAATAAAACAGGGTTTGATTCATTGTCTGTGGTTACTTCCAAATTTAATGCAATGACACTTATTGGCATGTTACATACTAACCAATTATTTGGAGATTCAATTTAAGGAATTTTCATATCCTTGTTAACTGCCTATGATCGCATATCAGTCCCATAAAGATAGTAAATCTCATAGAAAACGAGACAACTATGCGATCATGGGTGTTTTTGGATGTATTAATGTATTTTTGGTTTTTTTCCTGAAAACGTAATTTTAGGAACACATGTAACACACTGACTTTTGCCACACGAAGAGTTTGTCTATAAATCATCGCTAACGGCGTAAACTTTTCATTTTTCGTCACTAAGAAATACCAAAACTGAAACCTCTCTCCCGACTTACAAAAGTTATTTAACTCTTATTTTAGCTAGAAATTGAAATGGATGATGATAGTACCTGATAAGAGAGCGGTGTGCGGTGTTTTCTAAATTGAACAAATTTTATGCGACAAAGTCTTTTGATACGAATAACTAACGACTTCAATCCTATCAATATTTTTAGTCTGATAATATGTGGACACTTCGTTAAAGAAAAAATCTCCCAAATTATATTATGGCAATTTACGTAAAGCCATTCCAAAATTGTGTTGAAAATATTTCTAAGGCACTCCACTTAATGGCATCGTAATTGTACAGAAGGGATGATCCATAAATGACGTAGCATTTTTTGAGTGATTTTTAACACCCCCCTCCCCCATCGTAGCATTTCGTCACAAAATTCCATATACCCCCCCTGATAATTACGTAGCTTGACGGTAACCCTCACCCCCCTCGTTGTCCCCTTAAAAAATTCAAAAAAAATCAAAAGCGATGTTAGTTAGATGAAACGGGTAAGATTGTCGTGACAGCAGGTCAACCCCTATTCCCCTTTAAAAAAGCTACGTAGCATGACATGACCCCCTACCCCCCCCTGTCGTCACACATCATCACAAAATACAAAACTCCCCCCTCCCCCATATAATGCTACGTCATTTATGGATGGTCCCGAAGTACAATTGAGGAATATATTGATGTGGTTTAAACAGTTTCACTCGCGGAGTAGTACAAGTGGTTCATGAAACGGTTCATTACATTACATGTTTACATGGAACGTAAACTGATTGGGCAAAAACAATAGATTAATTTAATCGTCAATTTTCTTTGCATATCTTAGCAGTTTCAAAGACGCACCCGCATGCTATACTCAACGGCCATCATTTCGTCGGTCAGGAAAGTATCAAACCGTGAAATACATTTTCGCAATGTTGATAAACCGCTAGTTGCCAACGCGGTATGATGGTTCGTGTTTCCATTTGTTGAATAAAGTTGACATGCTAGGTGTATTACTCTATTATCACTCAGTTTATTTACCTCGTTCATTGCTATACGACTAGTAACAGTAAGATTAGCATTCGTGTGCTTCTTCCGTCCGACTTCCCATCAGCTTAGAGTGTGTTGCCTGATTTCGCGCTTTCGCATATCGCCAGTCGGTTAGCGCTGCGATGAGGGCACCAAACAGAATGGATCAGCCGAACGAACTGCAACATAGAGCTACTCGACAGCGAGATTGCACCCAGGCCGCGCCAGTTTACAAACAACAGACGCATGACCGTGTTCTCATCGTGGAGCCCCAAAGCAGTTTGCACGCGCTCACCAGCATCGCATCGCGCGCCGCGTTTGTTCTGCTGGCGGCTTCCGAGATAGACTCTGCGCGCCGATGCTGCAAGATCCTCTGTGAATCAGTGCCGTTTTGCTTGTAATTGGCCTGGTATGCAGCATTGAAGATGTGTGCAAATGAACAAAATTACAGAGATTTTGCTTTAGGCTGAACCGATCGGCGAGCGAAGTTTGCTGAATTACATTTCTTAGAACCTTCAAAATAACAATTTTTTCACACTCCAAAATCAAAAACCTGTCAGGGACACTCGAACTCGATGCTTTCGGGTACCCTTCCGAGGGTCGGTGAATTGAATTATTGGATTGTCTGCTGCATACCGATCATATAAATAAAAGAGCTTTGCGGGGATCGCACTTCGTGAGTTTTTTGTTCGTTCTAATTCTTTTGCTGCATTTGGGGGTCTTGCAAGAGATCGTTGCAATCACGCAAAATAAACTTCTCTATGGGAGAAGTCATACCGTGAGGTCATGTTTGGAATTCCCCTCACGCTAGTTCTTCTTGAGAAATTCCTCTAATTGATAGATTTTTTTTTACAAATTTGAATCAAAAGCTAAAAAAACCCGAGAGTTTATGAAGATTCGCTTCGTTGAATATGAATTCTTATCACCGTCTCGTTAAAATGATGTTTTCTTTTATTATAGCACACGTCAACAACCGCAATCTCTTGATTGGCTACCGGAACTTGATTACGGTAAATAATAAACACAACTAGTTTAAACCGCGAATACTAACTAGAAAAAATAATGCATCTGTCCCCTAAACACTTCCAATGGACAGTGAATAGATGGGGATCACTCATGGCTCCTGTTCCTGAGCTTTCATTCACTGGAAGGGCATAAACCTCTTCTATACACATACAAAATGCAGAGATCACCACGAATTTTTGTAGTAAGAACCAAATAGCGATTTCTCATGTTTGCGGATTCAAATGTGTTTGGCAGCACTGAATAGTTCAAACTGCCAGGTGTTAGATGTAAAAAAACAGTGTTAAGTAAACGAAATGAACTAAAGGGGAAACTTCGGCTGGTAAGTGTATCGGAAAGAACAGTGTATAATTCAAAATGGTTTGCAAAAATGTGTTGCCCACACTTTCACTGCAAAAATACTAATACCGTTCTAATACGACTCAATGGAGACGGATCGAAAAGAAATTCAACAAGGTCAATGAGATCAATTCCAATTTCATAATTCTACGAGTAAGGGCCCACAATATTGGATATAAGCCATATGCGCTACGTAGGGGACAATTCATGAATACTCATGCAACGGCCGCGATTAGAGAAAGCCCAAAAACTCCTGAGTAGAAGAATATTTAATCTTTTTGTCTGATGAAAAAACTTTTACCAGAATCAAAAGGTGCATCGAAGGCATGACAGAAGATAACTTACACCAGATTGGGGTCATGTTCCTATCGTTATGTCAATCAAGTTCCATGTAATGTTTCTAAGCGTAGTCTCGAGAGATCCCCGTTTTTCGTTGATCAAGGACTAAAAATAACACCTGAAGTACACTTCAAGGCCATGCAGGATGTTGTACCATGGGTGCAGAAGATTGCTGCTGGCCATCATTTCGTCTTCAAACAGGATGGAGCATCTTCTCACAATGGTAAAAAAAAACTCATAAATGGCTTGCGCTAAATGTTCCGAAGTTTTGGAAGAAGGTAATGTGATTCCCTTTTAGTCCCGATATCATTCCTTGGGGCTGTTATGTGTGAGGCGTCGTCGAGCGGTATACCAATAGAAACTCTCGTGCAACACTAAGGACGCTTCCAATGTCTTCAGCGTTCTTGAACTCAAATTAATTTTCCTCCGTCTATCGGGTCTAAGTTTCTGTGCTGAATATTCTTCATGTATTTATAACACAGTTTTAAACGTGTTATAAATTAAGTAACAAACAGAACAGCGTCGTATAACAGTTTTAAAACAAAACTGTTCGAAATTATAAAACAAAACGCTTTGTTGTGGATCTTATTGTCGCAGTTTCAGTTCTATTTTGAAACTCCTATATAAAATAAAACACTGCTGAACATGCTCTTAATGCGGTCTTCTGATGATTATGCGGTTGGAAAAAATCGATTTTATTTTTTTACATATATGGAATTTATACGTTACTACAAATGGGCCTTATTCGTACCGTGATCATCATTCGTACCGTGACTCTCAGGCAGTTCGGGTGTGCTTTTATTTGTATGCGATGCGCGATTAGACGCTTGTCTTGGTGTTGCTGTGTGTCTTGTTCTCAACGCCACATTCATCAGTTTTATGTTCGCGCGTGATGATTAAACAATAGGGATCTTTAGGGGTATGCGGTACGGCATTTTCTGATGCAGGTTATTACTGTGAATCAATATTTCTTCTTTTTTCAATTTCCAGGACCAAAAATATTGAAAATACATTTTTAAATTGTTGTGTGTGCTGTTCTGATTAAGAATAAGGCGAATGAGCATGTTGATACGTCATTTAGTAGGATAACTGTCAGTTTGTTTGCTGAATTTAATTTGTTTTTTTTTATTTAAAAATCAAAAAAGACTAATCGAGGTTTAAAAAGAATATGAGTTTACTCGTAAGGACACTTGCTATCAATACATATGAAAAACAGAAACATTTTTTTCAAATTAAGGATCCCTTTAGCCAGCTATATAGGCTGGTTCGGTTCGTCGTTGGACACCAGTTTAAAGACAAATGGTTTTTATCTTTCTCTACACATTAAAGACTTTCGCCCGCCTACACGGGCACTGACCCCGAGCGTTGACGATGGTTGCCTCTCCAGATGGTCAAATGGAGGTTAAATCAAGTTCAACTTCTAAGGCTCTCCGCTGGTTCAAATGCTACCCAGAACTCTCAACTGGTCCAATTGTAGTCTTCTTTCGGCACAAGACTAAATCGCTGAATCTTCTTCAGATTTCTAAAAACCTGACAAAACGGTTTCGGCTGTGACCGAAATTTAAAAGGTCCGCTCGGACAAGGTAAGAGTTTTGCTAGCTAACTCAAAGCAGGCAAACGATATTGCTTGTTGGATGCATTTTACGTGGTATTAAAATGTGTATATTCCAGTGTTACGGGTAGAGACCGAAGGTGTCGTCAACGACGAGACTTTGACAAGTGAGAATCTGCTACGGATTGGCTGTTTTAGAAACTACTTACCTCAGCCGGCGAAAATGATTCCTGCAAGCGTTTGCACTCATTAGTTGTTGCGGGGGATTGTTCAAAAACATTCCCCCAAACAAACTCTTATTAGCTGACCTTCGCTGGTACCGTTTTACCGAATTACATCCTCTTACGCAAGGTCCGTCAGCTTCTTCGTTTATTTGTAACATACATTTGTCATACATTGAACAAAGTGTAAACTATTGGGTTACACAACCATTCATTGTAGCAATAAGGCTCGCTGTGGAAAATTCGGCGTGAATCATTTAGATGACTCGTGCAGTAAGGATGCTGAAAAGTGTCCCAACTGTGCAGAGAGGCTGCATGATATTTCGGCATGTCCTGTGTAAAAACTATGCTGGGATAAACTAGAACGTTCCCTTGCGGGACGTTCAGAACATTCTTTCGCAGAAATGCTAAAGAAAGTTACACGACCATCCTCAAAATCCTTTATGCTCTCGTGCCTCCTAACGAGTGCTAGATTGATGACTCACAAAATGAGTATCTACTGGGGTTATAGGAAGAGGAGGAACATTCCCTCTCCTAAACTTCCTTGGGAAGGCCAGAAGGTGCCCCTTGACGAGGATCCGAAAATGACAGCTCTGGGAAGCGTTGCAACTAAACCGAAGCAAGTAGCCTCTGGTTTAGGAGGATTAAGATCAGAGAAGGAGCTTCCAGCACTGCCCGGCACACAAAAAAACCCAAGTGTTCCTTCGTTTCAGTTCGAAAGCGATTGCAGCAGTGGAGTTATCAAATTCTCGGACACAGTGGACTGGATAATAAAAACTTTAAATAATGCTGATCCTGTTTAAAGTCTGTTGATAGTTTTCATGTCTACACACAGGAAGAACATTGCTAAAGCATTTGACTGCTGAATGGCCCCACTTTTCAGCCTTTGTATCCTTCGGTGGCTAAGTCATCGAACGAGGTCACGGATTTAATCACTGTTCTACAGTGAAATCACAGAAGTGTTATTCCGAAAGTAGATTCTTTATTTAAATTTTTAATGAAAAGCTAAAAAAATTTCTCCCAAACTGTGGTGGGACAGAGGGTGCTCAGACATGTAAGCGGAGAGGGCCGCCATGTATAAGACTTTCTGCGACGACGGGCTACCCGCTAGCTATCGATGGTACGGGACGGTAGAAACGCGAATGAAAATTCTGATGAAAACCAAGAAACGTAGTTATTGGCGCCAGTTCGTTGACGGACTATCGAAAGAAACGTTGATGCGCATTTTTTGGGGCACGGCCTGGCGCATGCGAAACCGAAACGAGAGTGTGGAATATTAAAATCGTTGGGTATTTGATCTCGCCAAGATCTAACGCGCCGCGTCTCCTTACGATACCGCGAACAAAAGACCGTTTTCGATGATGAATTCACTTGCTGATGATTCATTTGCTTTCTTATCATGTAACAATAGAGTCTCAAGGCCAGACAAAGTCGAATTCAACTTGCTGACGAATCTGCCTGATCCTGCGAAAATGCGCTTGTTGAATTTATTTAACAAGTTCCTCGAGGGTAATATTGTCCCTTATGGCTGGAGGCAAGTGAAGGTCATCGCCATTTCAAAACCAGGAAAACCAGCCTCCGACAACAACTCGTACTGGCCAATTGTAATGCTTTCCTGTATCCGGAAGTTGTTCGAGAAAATAAGAAAAGTGGTTCGAAAGCGGAATTTTAAACGGAAGTCATCCGGAAACGAAGATGGAAGCGTACCTTGAAGAGCTGGGGTTGGTGGCAGGGATGTAATGCACCTCAGAGCAAAAAAATAGAAGAATAAAAAACTTTTCATGCGAACCACCGCTCTTCTCTTTCACAATAAACCTCTTCACTCCGATATGTTTTGCTCCCATACGTGCATTCTACTCCAGGGCTTCACACCACAAAGAGCAGAAATAAAGAGGCTCTTTAGTGTGCATCTTGGTTCCACGCGCACGGAAGCAGAGACGGCAACAAAAAAAAAACATTTTAAAAACGTTCTTCCGATCAAACTTTATCTGAATTTTAGTTTGATTCGCCTTTCTACCTGTTTGCCAGTGAGGGGAAGTGGCTCTTCAAGGTGACTCTTTGAACGAAATCGTGCAGCTCTTGGTGCACAAATCTTACTCTTTTTCGCTTTCAAGTTTCTCTTTGTGCGGTCGACACGCCTCTTCCGGGAGAAAAAAAACGCCGCCTGGATGAAGCGGAGTGCGAGGAAATGGAACTGCTGTGGCGTTGTTCTACCAGAAGCTCAACGCATCCCGCAAAGGCTTCATGCCGCAAGCCGCAATATGTAGGGATAAGGACGGGATCTTGGATAATTTATTGAGATAAATGATTGGTTTTAATAAATTACGATCATACGCAAATGAAATTGAAAAAATCGCTCTCGCAACCTTCAATGAAGTAGCCAATTCCTAAAATGCTCATTAGAAGTCAAATTAGTACGTTTTGAGATTGTGTGTAACGTATTGAATTCCTAAAATATGGAATACATGCGTAATTGAAGAGAAATTTGGACCTGAAAAATAAATTAAAAAATATGTACGTTATATCGAGGAAAAATGTGCGTTATATCGAGTGACGCTATATCGAGGGTACATTATATCGAGGGTACGTTGTATCGAAGATTACCTGTAGTACGTTTCGTTCATTTCATGAACAAGAATAGCCGCTTGCTGAACGAAAGCTTTCGTAAATTTTACACATTTAATTCACACTGCACGAATGTTAACATTGATAACGACATTATTTTTCGTGAATGAAACGAAATGTTTTGTTTATTTTAATAAGCGTTTGTGTATCTTACGAACGCTTTCGTTGGTCGCACACGTATTCATTTCGTTTATCTTAAAAAAGTTTGCGTATTTATTAACCTGTTGTCTTCAGTCGATCTTTTGGGATAGATATTTGATAACATCGATTTTTTTTTAATTTAAAGAAATCGATGTGGCCCAATTAATTTTATTGTGGTACGAAGAAATGGCCGCTTGATGAATGAAAGTTTTCGGAAATTTTACATATTTAGTGTACATTGCACGAATGTTATCGTTGATAACAACATCACTTTTCGTGAATGAAACGAAATGTTTCGTTTATTTTAATAAACGTTTATGTATATTACGAACGATTTCGTTGGTCGCACGAATTCTTTTCGTTCACCTTAGAAAAGTTTTCGTATTTATTATCCCCTTTATTTTTTCATTCCATCTTTTGGGATCGATGTTTGACAATACCGATTTTTTTATTAAAGAAACAGATCTGGCAAAATCGATTTTATTGTGGTATGAAGAAAGGGCCGCTTGATGGACGAAAGTAAATTTTATTTATTTAGTGTACATTGCACGAATGTCGTCATTGAAAACGACATTATTTTTCGTGAATGAAACGAAATGATTTGTTTATTTTAATAAACGTTTGTGTTTATTACGAACAATCTCGTTGATCGCACGAATTCATTTCGTTCATCTAAGAGAATTTTTCGTATTTAATAGCATATTATTTTGACATTACTCCCGAAGAGAAAAACTCAAACTTATTCATACAAAACAAACGAGCAGCTCGCGAAGGCTGAACTGAATCCGTACTGCTGCGGATTCGGAAACAAATGGAAACGAAAGAGGTTCATGAAATCTTCCTGAAACCGGCGGACACGGATACGGCTACTAAATAGTCAGACCGAGACCGTCGTGATGATGAACAATTATCTGACGTATAGCAACAATGACTCCATATTCTACCTTTATTGAAGGTCTTTTGACGTCGACGGTTTGACGAATGGTGCTCGTAAATATAATTAAGACTTTCGTATATAGCAGCGAATAATTCGTTTGGCTAATGAAGCCATTTCGTCGCTGTTGTGCTATCGTATGACAAACGCCATTTTGGGGTAAACTGAGTTAGATATGCCACATTACTTGTTTGAAAAATCTCTACAAAGTGGCGTTTTCAGAATTTTGAAATTCTGCTTGGTTACTTAGATATAGCTAGAAACATGATAAGAAATTGTGAGTTTTTTGCTTCAAATCACTATATCTAGGGATTGGCTCAAGTTATATTGAAGTTTTAGACGGTTTTATGTGTGAAAATGTCTGAGGAACACAATGGCATAAACATTTTCGAAAGAAAATTATACGAGTTGTGAGAAAAACACAGTTTTACTTTTGAACTGGAAATAAAATATATTTGGCAACACTGTAATCGCGAATAACAATTTTTTCTAGATTCCCTGACTCATTTCCTTTAAAATGCATTTCACCGAATGTTTATAGATTATATGAACCCAAAGATATGAATAAAAGTTAAAAAGTGATGATTTTTTTCTATGGAAAATTTTCCATGCACGATTATGACACGTCATACAAATTTTGTCATCAATACACGCCTATGACACGTGTGAGTGCGACTTTTGTTTACATTCATAGTAAAAACTCGCAACATAGTCAACCGATCTTCGTAATATTTGAGAGATTAATGCAGAACAGATAGAAGCATCAATTGTCTTCTTTGGATTGTTTATACCATTTATAAGTTTCAAGATATTCAATCTCAAACTTTAAAAATCGTTTTTCTCGAAATGTGCTAAATGGCGCTTGTCATAAGATAGCACAACAGCGACGATTTCGTAATAAGCCAACGAAAGTCGTTTCGTGGTTTACACGAAGAACTCGTAATAAAAAATAAAATTGCTTCAATAGAATTACGAACTATTCATTATATGTACGAAAAATTTGTATATTTTATGAAAATTTTCTGTACGAAATTAATTTCTAGCGATTTACGAATATATTCTGTCAGTGTACCAAACACTATGCGCGGCTTAGGAGGAAACATATGCCCCCGTAGTTCGCATCAGTATTTTAAGAATATTGTTAGCCGTGGCTGTTAAGCAAGATATGCATCTACACCAAACGGAATTTCCTCTGTTAGGACACCGTTTAGGAACGCGGTGTCTAAACGGTGTCCTAACAGAGGAAATTTTCATGTGTCAACCACCAGGATTTGAGAGGGGGTAGAAGGTCTGCAAACTAAACAAATCCTTGTATGGGTTGAAGCAGGCCCCGCGAAGCTGGAATGACTGGTATAACAATTTTATCTTGAAGTTTCGATTCCAACGTTCCCAATATGATAGCTGCTTATACATTTTGAAGAAAAAGAAGATAAACGTCTACGTTGTCTTGTACGTGGATGACATACTTCTAGCTTCAAGCTCATTGAAGATCCTGGAAGACATCAAAATGAAATTATCAGCCGAATTCGCGATGACGGATCTTAATGAGCTACATGACTTTCTGGGATTACGCATCGAACGTGACTGGAAGCAAGGTACGTTGATAATTAACCAGACAAAATATATTCTCGACCTATTGAAGCGGTTTAAGATGGACGGATGTAAGCACGTGCCGACACCACTGGAACCAAACGTGAAACTTAAGAAGCTTCGAGATGATCAGAAACCAGTCCAGCATCCGTACCGTAAACTAACGGGTTTCTTGACATATTTGATGCTCTCCTCCCGTTCCGACATCTGTGTGGTTGTCAACGTCCTGAGTCACTTTCAAAGTGGCCCTTCAGAAGATCACTGGAAATGTTTAAAGAGGATCCTTCGCTATCTCCAAAGAATGAAGAATTTTTCTCTGATATACAAACGTGATCACAAGTCTAGTCCGTTAAAAGGCTTTGCCGATGCAGATTGGGTGGTCATCTACGAGGATAACCCAGTCCTGTATCCGGATAGCAGAAGAACCAAGAAATCTGAAGCGGCTTAAGCACCTTATAGACGCTTAATTTTATCCAAGACTGCATACAAAATAAGCTGGTGAAAGTTGAATATATTTCGACAAACCAATAGGTCGCAGATGTGTTCACAAAGAGTCTTCCAGCAGATTCATTCAAGAAGCACAGAAACACGCTGGGCCTGAGAGGGGGTGATGAGAAACACACCGAAGCGTGATTGAGTTAAACAGGCCATACACGATACGATTGGTCGTACGACGGGTCGTACGACCGTTCGTACGACGGGTCGTACGACCGTTCGTACGACCGGTCGTACGATTTGACCGTCTGAACAATTTTCACCTCTGTCGTACAACCCGGTCGAGTCGTATGGTAGTTTGACATGCTTAAAAACTGGTCGTACGACCAGTTGTATGTATGAGTGAAAATTTGTAAGTATATGTTTTTGACGTAGGACTACGTCTTTGTTTTCGATATGGGGGTGCACTCTGCAAATTCTACAAAAATGGTATGTAACGAAAAGTGGTCCAATTTTAAACGCATATAATTCAGCCATCTTACGATAAATTTTCAAATTTTTGCACAAATCGCCCCGAAATACTTCTAAGAATAGATTCCAATAGATAAACCCAAAGATTTTTGATATCATAGCATTAAAAGATTAAATAATATACAACCTTGTCAAAATATCGCGCATTAGCACACAGAAGATAGCGCTTCCCAAGCCCTGTACGGCAGATTGGTGTACCTAGCACGCAACGCTTCTATGAATGATGTCATCATCGACTATTTAAAGAACGGACTTGGCCAGACACGCTCAGTGCCCTGTTGAACGGCTGGCGAAGCAGATCTTTGCGCTGTGTTTTTTACAGCCAGTGTAGCTGAGCTAGAAGTCCGTTACACTGGCTGTGGAGGGACGCTACCCTGTGTCGTTCAACAGGCGACCGCTCCAACTGCTTCCTAAATGCCGCTGTAATGTTGCCAGTAAATTTTTGGTTTAACTAGCACATGCCTTTGCTATTTGCGCTTGAAATTAGGTAATGTAGTGGTAGTAATAAGCTTCCCATTTTGGTTTAAACGCGAGGACAGTTTTTAAAACAGGATTTGATTAATTAGTTTAGCTCATCTAAGCAATTTTATCAAATCTGTAATTTAAAAGGAATTTCATGGAACTTGATGAATTTGGCCCCACTTGCAACTGGTATAATCAACCTGCACAAAGTGTTGCATAACGCTTTGGAACAAAATGTGTTATCATTTAGCCCTTCGCTATGCAAAATTACGATATTATGACAGATGGGCTAAGCGCGGCCGTTCCTTTCAATCGGGAAAGGCCGCGTGGAATTTTGGTGAAATGCGCTAATAGTGTCGTGGTGGTACTAGTTGTCTCTTTCGCTCTACCCATCATCATCAGCGTTGACTCATTTTGCATTGTACGCTTGGGTTCAATGTTTGGTAGGTATGTATGCGAATGTGTTGGTAGGTAGGGGAACTGGCGGTAAAATGAACACGTTAAGCAAAGTCATTACTTTCTAACTAATAAGTGAATGAGATATTACAATCACCTTATGTTTCTTGTTAGACATGTTTTGTACATATCTGGTAAAAATACTTCGCCATAAACACATTTTTTCAAACATGATTCTTGATTTCTAAACATGTCCAAAAAATGAGACATGTTTATAGCGAGTGGGTAAAATGAGACATGTTTATAGCGAGTGGGTAAAATGAACATGTGGCGGTGGTAAAATGAACAGCTTCTGGTGACCTGCAAAATGTCCTGTATGTATGCAATGCGCAGCGTAGGAAAGCATTTTCCGATCAATACTAATATCCCAACAAATCATGAGCTTTGCATACTCACAGAGCATTTTGCAGGTCAAAAAAAATATCTCGGAAGAAATGAATTTTCATGTCGTAATATTAACCATTTTACAATCCTGTGGCATCGAAACACATCTACAAACTTTGGGTTATCCATGGGTGTTTGAACTTTTAGGATCTGTTTGAGAGCAACAAGAAAGCTTGTTCTATACATGAGATGTGATTATATTGTCTAAAATTTGATTTTTCTTCACCGGTCCGGGTGTTTTTTTCCCACACACTAAGTACCAAGAAAATAAATATTTTACATTAAGTAGTATAGTCCTACGTCTACAGTTCGTGCAACCCCATATTGCTGCCCCTTGTAGTTTTTTCTGCCAAATTCGCCAGAGAATCTGTTTCGTTTGTCGTGCAGATTCATTCACCTAGTGATGTAATTGTGCATTTCTTTTACTATAATCATGGTAGGTTATACTCAAAATTATATATAACATTGATCCTTGATGCACCTAGATTCAATGTAAACATCCCGATGATAGTATTTTAGACAGATTTGATATAGTGCTTTATATAATTAATATCTATTTTTCTCTACAAGTGAGACTTTATAATTAGTTCTCAATTTTTCATCGTTACGTGTAAACGTGTAAATATAAGCGCAAAACTGTTTCCATTTGAGTGTTATTTGGACGTTTTTCAAAGACCACTAGCAACATGAAATGGCTAATTTGCTGTACTACATGTAATTTATGAGAAATCGAAAAAACATTTTTAAAGAGCTGATAATTATAATTCATCAATCGTAAAACAGTTCAGAACAAATCGATGACAGAGAAAAGTCGGTAATAGTTGCGGTTGAGAAGATCTGTACTTTGACTAATCATAATATTCGGCATAGAAAATCTTGTAATTTGTCAGCCAGCCTACTATTATTAAAATATATAGGCTCGATTGGCACGTTCCTCATGTTATTATTTATGTTGTTTGGCAAAAGAAATGCATAAAACTCGCTCAAACTTTCAAGACTTTTTCCTTATATACAAATCGACTTAGCTCGAATATTTGGGTCAATGTTTCGCTCTCTCTGTGTTTATTATAGTAAGGTTTAAAAAGATTCAAAAGCTTGGCCTGTAGTGTATTGGTGCTGTGTGAGGCTCTCTTTCGTACCTTACCACTACAACACTCCTTACTCTTTGTTCGCCCTTCTTCCCCTTAGAACTGCATCAAGGTATTATTTTGTGGGAGAGAGGGCGTTGTGCTTTCTTCGCACCTATTTCTTTTGCTCACGAGTTTTCCGCAGCTATCTCGGAACCTCACTTGATGCATGAAATGGCTCGTCCTTTGAGTCCAATTAGCTCTCGACTCTTCTCTTGCTTTTCTTCTCCATCTATTACGTCACCATTTTGCTCTTGTCTCAGTAAGCCGTTTAGCTGCTGATTTCCGATTGTCAATAAGCTGCCAGCGTTATTACGATCTTCTAGGATAGTTCACAGCGGTGAACTCACCCTACCTCACTGAGTTTTTCGACGGAGGAATTTCTCCCGACACTGATACCCGCTTTCTTGAGCCGTTTAACTCCCAGTTTTATCCACATCTACTCGGACTGTGTGTATGTGTGTATGTGCAAGAGTAAGTAGGCGGCAAACTCTCATTCGTGTTTCTTAGCATTGGCTGAACCGATCTTATCCAAACCAATTTCAACTAAAAGGCCTAACACCCAGACAGCACGCTATTGATTTGTTTTTGATTCTGATGTTTAGTTTCTAAGATATTGTTTGAATGAGTAAAAATGGAGTTGGCTAAGTTGAGGTCAATGGCATCTTCGGACAATTTGTTGGATGTAATATGGTCTTTCTTTTGGTATTGTGTTTTGCATATTAATCCCCCTATAAGCGAAATATTAAAAAAAATGCCTTTGTGATTATATTGAGATGATGTCTTCTGCAAATTTATAGCTTTTCTGCCAACATCTTTACTGAAGACACCAAGTGTCTGTCTTGTATGCTTTAAAAGTTACAGCATGTTTTTTATTGTTCAATATAGTTTTAATACACCATCCGAATTTTATTTCGGAAACGTAAAAGGATGAGATCAGAACATATTTTGGAAGCTTAAATAATTGATGTTGAGCACATTTTCCATAAAAAACCCACCTGACAGTGTGAAGTTTTTCTTCTAATATTTCTTTAAGATCTAACTTAAATGAAAATCTAGTGATTGGAGGCTATAGTTACATTTGGAGGACCATTGTCTCACAAATTTTATTTGTCTTTGTATTGGTGACAATACATAAACCACTTTGATTGTTAACCATTCTTCTCTCATTCGTTCGTTTGTTTGGGTAGTTTGTGTTAAAAAGTGTCCTAAATTAATAGATACAATTAAGGGGGTGGACTGCTTTAGCAGACAAAAAAAACATGTTTTCGTGATTTTTGGATAGGAAAAGTTCTAGTTATTTGAAAATGTATGTGTTTTTTGTAATCACATTGGAAACGCTAAAATAAAAATTTTCCTTGGAAATCTTCACAAAAAGGCGAAGTCAAAGACTATTTAGTTTCTGTAATACCTAATTGGCGGAAAAAGTGCAGTTCGTAATTCTTGTTGAAATTAATGAAACAATAAAGATTTTATTTTCCGTAACTTTTTTCTGCGGTTTTCTAAAAAAAATGTGTTTTCGGTATACTTTTTTTATTTTAGCGTGCTACAGAAATGGTTAAAACGGGTTTTCTGGTGATATTGTTTGTTGGAATCTTCAATAGGCTATCTGAAAAATTGTTATTTTCTCTAACCAAGATTGCAAAATTTTAATAAGGGGTTACACCAGTGTAGGGCACGAAAAAATAGGCATGTTTCAGAAATTTCACTTGACGCATTGTAACGAGGAATCGAGTACCCGTAAATTACGATTTATAATACAAGTTCTGATGTACAAATAATGAATTTGTCAACTATTTTCAACATCGGTTGGATAGTATTTTCCAACAGGCGAGTTCTTTTGGTCCATGGCCGGAAATATGTCTCCCGTAATCTTTGATCTAGAGTAAAAAACAAAGAATTTTTCGATTCCTTAGAACAATAGAAATCGACGTACGTAGGGTTTTTTAGACATTTATATTTTCCAACAAAATGCACCCTTTTTTTTAGAAAATGTCATAAAAATCGATAAAAAAATTGCTCAAAAAAACCCCTACGTGCGATACTGACAAGCCATTTGGAACACACTGAATATTTCAGAACGGTAGAAAATCATTTATTCGAGTTGTATTTTTCGCTACACTCAGTAATGGTGGCGATTTTCCTTAAAAAATCCGTTATTGATAACCCAAGTAACAATTGAAGTTTTATAGCACGCTACAAGTGCAATGTATGTTTTTTGAGGGGCTATAAAACTATCATAAAACTAAAATTGTTACCAGAGAACTTTCTAAATTGTTTTTTGGAATTAGGATTAGTAATAATGATGCAAATCAAAATCCTTTGTTCAATCACTAGCTATTGTGAGTCCAACGGTATCCGAAATATGTTGCTCACTGCTAGGTCACGTTTAGAAAAAGTCTATATCGAAATAATCGCGCTGAGGTAGCGTGTTATCAAAAGCTGCAATTTTAGTTCTACTTCTCAGATCGGCATGAACATTTGAATAAACGCAATTAATGATATGTACTTCAAATATACGCAATATTTTTTTTTTTGATTTTTTGCCCAAGCACAATATATAGGGTAATTTCGGGAGAGATGCCGCGTCATGACCCTATATACGACATATAGAAAGTGCGGCCTTTCTATATCTCGTATATAGGGTCACTTTTATACGGTAATATGTTATTGTGAATTTGTCTTTTGAAGAATTACAACACTGGAGATGTAAAATAATCCTTATTATTACCTTATAATTTTTTTAATAATGATTATGTGCGTCCAGTTGCATCACGGAGTGTCGAAAGTTTTTCATTACCACATTAAAATTTCTTTTTTTTTAATTTTTCGATTTTTTTTTGGTAAATCGTGTATCGGTTGAGTACCTTTTAGAAGGCATTCTGATCATGAGCACGGTCATCCATAATTTCAGAGGAAAATGTCGTCGTGCGGCATCTCTTCCATACAATTGGGAGAGATGCCGCATCAAAATTACGGGTGAGATGCCGCACTCGATGGCGGAGGATACGTAGCTAAAATGTATTTTTTTCACCTCGAAATGTCATTAAATGATCATTTGCGTCAGGTATAGATTATTAATAAGGTATATCCACAAATTAACGGACCTAAAACAGCGGCATATAGGAATATGAGTCTATTTATTTATATATTTGAACGGGCGATATGTATCTAAGTATTAGTTACTTCGGTTTATTCTTTAAAGTTTCAGGCACTAATTTAAGTAAACGGAATTGATTTGTAGTGATGTCAATCTTGGCATAAAAATGAAAATTTCGATGAATTGATGCTTTTTAAAATGAATCTTTCATGAACAAACCAAAGTTATCTAAATACATTACAAGCAAAAACTGCTTTTAAGGAACCAATATATCGCTCGCACAAACATATAAATAAACAGTACCCTTAATTAAGTTACTCCAACTAAACCGTTACACAAAGTTGTAAAAATAAAATATTTTTAAAATGTTGAATAAAAAATGTTTCTAGAAATGGTATTACCCCCTTAAGAAAAATGAAGGTGCTGGCCGAGTTATAGGGGTAATCAAACTTCATGAAACTCAGCTGAAGACCCCTAATCACAAAAACATCAATGATAGCTAAAAATATTTTTGTTCACCATTTTTCAGTTTGTGACCATGGTGCGGCATCTCTCCCGCAATGACTTTTTTTTAAATGTTCATGGAAATTTGATAAATTTTTTTTCATGAAAAAAACCATTTCACAGTATTTTCGAAACTCGCATTTGATTAAAATGATTTTATCAAATATTGAATGATTAACTTCGATGCAGGATCGATTTTAAGAAATGTGCGGCATCTCTCCCCAAATTACCCTATAGTCCCTGAAGAGAATTGAGTTTTCCATTTATATTGAATTGAATGAAGAACATAAACATTTTATTCATAAAGTAATAGTAATAAGTTGATTGTCCGCTTATTTTAATAGGCATTTTTTTACTTTACCTTTGATTTGATTTGATTTTCGAAATTTCTTGCAATGATATTGTCCAATGCTAATTTGATCAATGTAATATCCGAAGAGGGAGTTCTAATATTTATGTGAAATGTCTCATCACACTGTTAGGTGGATTAAAAGCGTTTTTGAGTTATATTCAAAATATTTTAGGAAGGAGCCCGAACACTGAATGTGTACGCTCAACATTATTTTAATAGAATGACAGGTTTTTTAGATTTCCGTATTTTACCTGTTCCTTGCGAGTATATCATCTTTGGATTAGCCTTTCGAGATCTTTGAAGAAATTAAAATTTCAATTTACGAAGGTTGTTTTGGACAACTCTATTTGCCCCCGGTTTATTTTGGTGTGTCTGGTGGTTGAAGGTGATGAGAGGCGAGAGAGAAGTCTGCCTGAGGGGGTAGCATGGAGTATCGGTTTAAGTGGATAATAGGAGATGATATTTGGGGGAACCTCTTGCAGTACAGCCCTAGTCACTCCCCTGTTAAAATCCAGCAAGCTTTTTGGCCTAGTTACCGCATAGTGCGATGTTAGCTTGTTGGTCATACATGCACACCTACCAAGCAACACGGTATGTTGATAAACTGTTTTTACAACACCAATGTCAACCATTAATTTGTGAAAATATTCGTGCAGCAAGCGTTATTCAACTGTTATGCAATTAAAAAAGCGCAAGAGGTGGAGCTTATAGACAACATGTTCAATTGTTACGAATGTACCAAGAATCATACTAACAACAGAGATTGTTGCAATAATGCTAGCGAATGCTTTGAAAACAACTGTGTGGAAATGAAATGAAACTTAATGTGTTTCATGAAATTGTTATACAAAGCATAAATATTATGTCCACATTGAAATATGACAATATTAATGTGTGTAAAAATGTACAACCAATAAAATGAATCGAGTAATTTTTGAAAATACTTTTATATTTTTAACGGCCTTTAGACATCGTTGATATAAACTCAATAAATTTTATACTTATTTCGTTAATTATTTATCATACGCAAAGCACTGTGTTCAAATATGGTTTTTTCGAGAGCAATAAAAAATTGAAATATGTCCGGAATAAAGTTTGCTGACAATTTGACTACTAATGTCATCACCAGTTTTCGCGATGATGCTTGCAACAAAATGGTTTTAGCTGTGTAATAGAGTCACACAGGCGTTGCAAACCCGTAATATGTGTCAAATTATATTGTTTCAGAAAACATTAGCAATACAAATAAATAACTACGATGTAATGTGTAGCAGCTGTGTTTCACACATGCAACAGTCACGTTTTTGCAATTATGTTGTGATTGTAATGCAATAAATAACTTTGGTTGTTTTTTCTAGAACATGTTGCAAGTGCTACTTGGGATACACTCTCAAATACACGCACACACAGACATTAGCCGAACTCGGCGAACTGAATCGAATGGTATATGAGACTCGTTCTGCTGGGCCTTGGTTAAGAAGTCGATTTTCATAGTGATTGCATTACTTTTTTACAAAGAAAGAAAAAAACGTCAAACTGGTTGGACGACTTATCGTACTGCAGTTACAACCGTGTGTGGCGAATCGGTCGTACGACATGTCGTTTCAACAGTCTATCCGACTGGTCGTACAACACGTTGTACGACAGATCGTATCGTGTATGGGCCGCATTGCGAGACAGTGGGCATAGATATTCTTAAATAGCTATATATAATACACTGTAACTTCAGATCATTTTTCAATCGCTATTAAAATCCAACCGAGTAAACATCTCTGCTTATTTTAACACTTGTGACGAGAGCTATCACGGCATCGAGCACATTGTCTGGGTATGCGCCTGGTATTGTGACGCCAGGTTTCAGTTGAAGGATTCCTTTCGGGCCCGAGGTAGACCACCCAATATTCGAGATATCCTGGTAAGTCGCGATTTTTACGTCCCTCATTTACATTTTTTTAATGATAAATATCCTAATCTAGACCATCTTCTTTATTTCTCGTTTTTAGAAGTTCCCTGTCCTGCCTTATGGAGCCGACCAGCACCAGAGTGCTACTAAGTGACTGCCGTCGCCCATACCACCCGTCCTTAAAAGGAATTTAAAGCGAGAACAGGTAGATGGGCTGATCGTTTTTGAAGAATTCCCTGCGGATCCGAAGAAATCCACCCGTCAATCCGTTCATTGACATCTTGGTAGTCTGAGGCCCTAACTCATGCCACTGATCTCCCGTTAGCTTGAAAGTTGCAATCTTTCCTGTCCCTGATACAATTGCTGCGGCAATTAAAAAATCAAATTTGGATTATGTATTCCTAGCTTTAAGATAGCGGTGAATCTTGTCATTAAAAACAATTCTTCCCCATCTTGTAGGTATACAAATACAATAGTTGTATTCCCAGTTTTAAAAATTTTCCCAGTTTTAAAAGTTTGTTCTCCTTCTTGTATATTAAACTGTATTCCTATTCTGAAGATAGCTGTAAACTTTTTCGTAAAAAAATATTGTTTCCAATCTTGTATATCGAATGATATTTATAATTTTGGGATAGTTGTAAAAAAATGATCCTCAACATTAAAAAATATTTCTACATTGTAACCTCTTAGTTTTAAGATATTCAAAATGTAAAAAAAAGAATTTTGCACCGCCATGCTAACGAATTTGTGCCTATTAAATAAACAAACTGAATAAAAAAATTGAAATTTGCATTCCAGATAATTTCGAGGCTCGGGACTCCGCGTAACTCAATTCGTCTTGGTGCTAGGAAAAATTTATATGGATCCGAAAATGTATATGGTTCACCATTAACTAATTCTTCTTAAAGCTGATTCCCTGTATAGAATGAAGCACTCCAAAGTCTGGAATCCGGATTTATTTGACATGTCAAAACTTGAAAAGATTAACGGTAGAGATTACGTCGAGAATTCCGTGCCCGTCTGGACATTCGCTGAAGGCTCTTGAACAACTAACGCCATGCAAACCGTACTGCCGTGCCTGTTTGTACTCACTGTCCATCACGTCTGTCTCACTAGGTCTGAAAAGCAATTATGTTCAATACTTATTTAATGAACCCAAGAAACAGAAATTAACTACTCACGTAAATATCACATCTAAAATTTCTCCAAACATCCCATTATGACTGAGCGGTGTGTCGGCTACCTCGCAAATCGTTCTTAGTACGCACGATCGCCCATTACGCCCCCATCCGTCAATCATATGCTCCAATAGTTGATACAACTGGGGTCTACTGTTATCTACAAAGTCGTTGTTTAGCCGCTCCTTGAAAACATCCTCCGGGACGGGCCAGATAATCGTCGGTGGTATGACGTAGTTGGCCTGAACATTCACAGCACAGTTCAAACTGCGCTTCAGCTTGTGATGAAATCGAACCGGAAACACTCCGCCTACTACGACTTTTGCTACGCCACCATTGATAACAAAGTTTAGGAAGCGTTTCACGCGAGAATGTGATGCGTTTGATGATTCCGTGAAGTTACAGTTACAATCTTGTGGAATCACGATTACTACGGCAGCGATGAAGAAAATGAGCCAGTTGCGAAAACTGATGGTGACCATCTTACGAATTGTCACGGTTCAACGAAACGCTGGTAGACAAGTGGCCTCTGTGGATGGATTGCGGACCCTACCTACCTAGTACGAAGCTGTTGTTTACTTTTTGATATCTGATCTGAATTTTCAATCGTACCAACCTGTGTCTGGTCAATCGCTTCTCACTTTCTCTGGCGAACGTTCAATTGTAGTTCTGTGTGCTTTACTCATTCGCACAATGGTTCTAGTGAATTTACCCCGTGTGTAGGCTGCTGTTCGACGCATAATTGACCCATTTATATAGGAAATCTCGTAGAACGTGGGACGTTTATGTGTCGAACGGTAGTGTACATTTGACGTTCGTTAGTATCATTGACTGCAGATACTGATGGAGGATCAATTGATTCGTTGTTCCAAAGTACAGCAGGTAAGTCAAGCAATAAGATAATTGCTATTTTCAAAGCCGATATATTAGCGAAAGAAAAGTTTGCTTGAAACTGGCATTTACTGAAATAGTATAGATGATAAATTTGGAAACATTGAGTTTATTTGAGCAATTTCATCCAAATTGGGCAAACAATATCAAAAACCGTGTTCGACCTTCTCCGAATCACGAGAAATTTTTCACAAAACTTTATTTGTTTGTCTGCATACGCCCTCGTTGACAAGAAACTTTTGCTCGAAACCTGCATAGAAGAATTACCAGAGAGCGTATTTTCGTCTTTGAGGAATTAGAGCAGTTGGGGAATTATGTCTTCTCACGGACGTGATGATAGCGTAATTGGTGGTAAATAGATTGCCTTGTACGCAGCTCACCTGGGTTCAATTCCCAACCCCGCACATAGGGTTAGAGATTTTTCTAAAGAGATTTCTCTAACCCGACAAGGAGGCAAATGACTCTAAAATTAAAACCTCTATAATCAAAATAAAAAATGTCTTCTCAACATTCGCAAATTACAAATCATTGGTCGAACTAAGGTCGAAGGTTGGTTTTAAATATTAAAGGAACCATTGCAGGGATTATACACTCCCAATCAAAAGTAGTTATGGAGTCGATTACATAAGTATTGCAACACCTATCCTGAATATTGTTAATCCACGAAAAGTTTAGCATCTCTTGAAAAGACAAAGAAACTCAATACTTTATCCCCAGAAGACATTCGATTTTTTTTCTCAAAAGAATGACGATCATTAGGGATCGTTGATTCCAACCGCCGAAACCAGTATGAATCAGTGTGCCTACCAAGAACAAAACATTTTCGAAGACTTGGGAGTATCAGGAATCAGAATATATTGGCTCAAATGGCACGTTCCCCGTACATAGTCGGGGATTTGTGCCTTGCCGTGTGTTTTCATCATTTCCTGAGCGGAAGGAAAGGACAAGGCGGTGTGGGGAAGTAGAATTGGAAGGGTGGGAAAAATAACAGCACAAAACAAAAATAAACAACAGGTAAGTTAAACTCACAAGTAGTTCAACTCGCCTGCGAATAAGCCTAAAGCTCTTTACCACATTGGATAAGAAACTTTAGTATGTCTCTGAGTTTCAGTCGTCCAAACATGGTTTCGTCTATATAAGGACGGCTGAAGACACGAAATCGCAATTGCGCTACCGCTGGACAGTTGCATATCAGATGATATGAGGTTCCGAAGTCGGATTCACAAAGATCACATGAAAAAGACTCAGCGCGCTGAATAGTTGCCAAGTGATAATTGAGTTTGCAGTGGCCGGTTAAAGCCCTGGTCAGTATGCCGCAGTGGAGCTTCGAAAAATGTAAGAGATTTTTCGAAACCACTGGGCATGGTTGTTCTAGAAACGCCTTTGTTTGGCGACACGTTTGTAGATTTCTCCAATAATTGCGGTGCTCGGACGAAGCCCAGGACCGTACCGTAGGAAGATAGTGTTGACAATACTTAGTTCTTCGATTTGGGTTCGGCACGCGATCACTAACTTGGACCGGGATTTGTCTGAGCTAAGGGCCTTGATTGCAGCCTGACTATCGGAGCAGTAGTTTATAACTCTGCCGGACAAGCTCTGTTGAAGGGCCGATTGCACCCCGCACATAATTGCAAAGATTTCTGCTTGGAATACAGTACAGTATCTACCTAGTGAGTGAGATAGTTCCAATCTCATTTCACGACAGTAGACACCAGCACCAGCACGTCCCTCCATCAGAGAACCGTCAGTGTAACAAACCACTTGCGTTTGTTGTTGTCTTTCCATAAAGCCAGACAACCACACCTCTCGAGAGGGAATCTTCACATGGAATGTCCTGTAAGGAAAACTACAAGTGAGTGTAATATCGCTGGGAGCAAGAATATCTTCACCCCATGTAACCATTTGTGACCACAATCGTGTATGACTGGTAGCAAGATCAACATGATTACTGTTCCAAAGCCCAGTAACCTGCAGTCTGTATGCACATGATAGTGCTTCTTGTTTGAGGTGTATGTGTAATGGTTTGATATTTAGAAGTGCCTCAAGAGCAACAGTCGGAGTCGTGGTGAAAGCACCAGTCAACGCCATGAGCGCCATTCTTTGCAGATGGTTTAGCTTTGACTGTACTGTCACCACCTCTCCCCTCTGCCACCACACAAGGCATCCGTATGACAGTATTGGACGTACAATTGTCGTGTAAATCCAATAGATGTATTTAGGTTTGAGACCCCAGGTCTTTCCAAAAGTTCGTCTGCACTGCCCGAAGGCCATGCACGCTTTCTTGACTCTGAGCTCAATGTGAGCAGACCAATTCAGTTTGGAATCCAATATGACTCCAACGTATTTGACTTGATCTGCACACAGTAGCTCAGAATTAAAGAACTGCAAGGGACGAACCCCGGTTGTTATTCGCTTCTTCGTGAAAAGTTGAACCATTGAAGTTTTGCCTGGGTTAACTAATAGTTTAACTTGTCCACACCACTGTTCGATAGCTCTTAATGCCTGTTGCATTAAGTCAAAGATTGTTCCGATGCAAAATCCAGTAATTAGTATTTGGTAATCGTCAGCAAACCCGTAGGTTGGAAATCCAAGCTCATTGAGTTTCTTCAACAAGCTGTCAGCTACTAAGTTCCATAACAAAGGTGACAGAGCGCCGCCTTGAGGACAACCGCAAATACTCAACTTCCGTATCTCAGCCTGTCGCAGTGACGAGCAAAGTATACGGTTACTAAGCATTGCGTTTATCAAACCTGAGATACATGCAGGTGTTCCCATTGATTCCAACCGCCGAAACCAGTATGAATCAGTGTGCCTACCAAGAACAAAACATTTTCGAAGACTTGGGAGTATGTTCTCAACTTGTGTTTTTTTCGATCAAACATTTATTACTGAAGATACTTTTTCGAGGATTCCATGCCCAATCGGACATTTGTCGTATAGTCGTTCACAATCCAGTCCGTTCCGGCCGTACGTTGCTGCTAGTTTGTACTCTTCAATCATTTCATCCGTCTCCGAGGGTCTGAAAAAGTAATAAAAAGAAGTTTTATATATGATGTTTGCATGTGCGTCGCAGAAGAAGTTTCATGTTAGTAGGATTATAATGTACTTTATTTTGAATAATTTAGTAAATAAAATCAAGGATATCTAAACGATAACTAAATAATATTCGTCTCTTTTTTTAAGTTGTCGTATTGGAATTGTAGATCTGGGTTTTCGGAAAGGCTCCCTGTCAGAATCACTCACTACAATTGCAGACGAGACGGGATGTTATGAAATCACTACTTCAGTCTATCTTCTTAGCTCGCACAAAGCAGAAGCAAAACAATCGCTACGCTATAGCGAGCTATAGGCACCAGTGAATCAAGCCAGCTTTTGTTCTATATCAGTGCACAAACAAATTGTATCGTTGCTCCCGGCTGCGGAGTGAAATGAGTTTGCCAAATGAAACAAAAGTGCCCGTGCTACGGGAAAACACAATATCGACCGACTTTAATAAACCTCATGTTAGACCTACAGTTCAGAAGTTAGTTAAGATTAAAATGGAGCTTAATCTCGCTGAAATTACATACATTCAGCTGCACCACGTTAAAAACTGTGCTTTGATCACGTTTAGAAGTTTAGCACAGGCAGAGAACTTTATTGCAAAGAACAACATGTGCGTATCTATGATTTGGCCCGCGCACTAGGGAAGATTACATCAAACGAATCATGTCGCAATATGGAGAAGTAGAATCTATTACGAATGACACCTGGAGAAATTTTTTCACCAGAATTCCCAACGGCGTTCGTATTGTGAGGATGCGAGTGACTAAACCAATACCTTCTTACATGACTATCGAATGCAAATCACCGAAGGAAGGCGTGACCTATAAGCAAACAACACTAATCACATATCCCGAGCAGACCCCAACATGCCAGTTCTGTAACTAGTCAAAACTCATATACTACAGCCAATTTTGTTTTTGGTTTATCTCCTTCAGATAAACCAAAAACAAAGGATCCAATTAACAAATAATGCAGGTACAACGACCACGAAAACCGCTCCCAAACAAACAACTAGCATCGCCAATAAAAAAGCAAATACCGATGAAGACGGATTTAGAACAGCGACAAACAAGAACCTCTGATCGTGAACAGCAAGAAAGCAGTACCGATGATGACATGGGCGGGAACGATAACGCGAGAAAAGGTAGACTGAATGACCCCAAGCGGTTTTACCGCCAAGGAAAACGATCTCAACACGCAGCAGCAAACTGCGTCAACAAGATCTGGCAGTCCGACATTCTATGCATTTTTTAAATTTTTACTTATTGTAAAAAAATTAAAAGACCCACGGCTCAGTTGTGCCAACGCATTAGGCCATTTCAAATAAATCTTAAGATAAAAAAAAATCACTACTTAAGGCCAATCTCAGCGGGCTATAAATCTGATTGTTATAATGAGTATAAGGTTCAGATTTGGGCGTAGGGACGTCACGATCGCATGGAAATGAGCATTTAAACGGTGCCACAAAATAAAAAAATGAATGTACTTTTAAAGTGGTCCGTT
Organism: Topomyia yanbarensis; assembly: GCF_030247195.1. Lineage (NCBI taxonomy): Eukaryota > Metazoa > Arthropoda > Insecta > Diptera > Culicidae > Topomyia > Topomyia yanbarensis. The sequence goes on along the minus strand of NC_080671.1, from coordinate 368,437,736 downwards.
AAATGTTGTAGATCTCGTCAAATACAAAACAAAATCACGTTTGATCAATTTATTATACCCTCAAAACCTTGATTTAGAGCAATAAAACCATTTTTTAAGATTTTCATCACGAAAAAATCTTCTACGCTATCATTTTTCAACAAATTTAAAATTTTTGTTTTGGAAAGAAGAAGAAATTACCTTTCCAACGGTACGCTATGTTATGTACTTTTCTTAAAAGCACTATGCGGTTTTTGGATAACAATATGAAAGTAGGAACCCATTATTTTGCGAGTTTTTCTTTTAAAAATATGAAATAAATAGAAATTTAGGGAGAACATTCAATTTCGCATTCAACGACCTATTTATGATCAAAATCGGTTGAAAATGGCAGAGTTTTTTTTCCAAATAAGAAATTTGCTCTCATGGACTTTTAAGGGGACAGTCTCGATTACGTATACATTCAAAAGTATGTATGTGAAGTTTGAGCTTGATAGTGAAAACAAAAATAATGCAAGATATAATCTTATAGTCGGAGATAATACCTCACTAACCCCTTAAGAGTTCATGCGAGCAAGTTCTTATTTGGAAAATAACTCTGCCATTTTTTAACCGATTTTGATGATAAATAGGTCGTTGGATGCGAAATTTAATGGTTTCTTTAAAATTTCATTAAAACAAAGACCCTTCTTTATAAGAATGTTGAGTAATTTTCATATTTTTCATGGAAAAATCGCTGAATAATGGTTGGTTTTCATATTGTTGACCAACAGCCGCAAAGCATCTTTGACAAAAGAACATCACATAGCATACCGTTAGAAATGTCATTTCTTCTTCTTTCCAGAACACTCAAAAAATTTAAAATCGAGTAATGCGCTTATAAAGGCTACAGTATTCACCAAATCATTGGGGCATTTTTGTGTTTGCCAAAACTTAGGCGACGATGTGCGTGGATGATCGCAATTGCACGTTCGTCTTTGTGTTAATTATCGCGAAGGGCTCGAGCGTTTGTATGTTACTGGGTGTTTTCACGTCACGTGTGCTAGCGTGTATGTAACTTCCCGTGTATAAATTAGATTTTAAAACCGTATGGCCATTCGCATATTCGCGTGTGTTCTAAAATACTCGCGCGGACCGTGAACTTGATGCTTAATTTCGGTGTACGGCTCCGATACTATAAGAGAGTAAGTTCGCTCATATCACTAGAGGTCATGTCGCCCTGAAACTTTTGTCTAGTGTACATGAGTGATTTCGTTTAGAATGGTACTACCGAACACACATGTACCTAGGCTGCTAGCATCGAAACTAGGTAGGTGTTTGCGAGATCACGGGTGTTGGTTCGTGTAGATGATCGCAACTGCAAACTCGCGTTTTTAACCAATATTGCATTATCGCGCAGAGCTCCAGAGTTTCTATATTAACGAGTTTGATCGTGTGGGTGTATGTATGTGTTGGTTTGTAGCCTGTATGCAACTACGCTTGTATAAATTCATTCGCATAACCGTGTGTTTGTATATTCGCGTGGGTTTGAGTATTTGCAAAATCCACGATTTTTAGTGTATGGTTCAGATATAGAACGAAGTGAGTTTCTCCATATCACTTCAGATCGCGAATGATTTCGTATGTGCTAACATATTGACTTGATCACCGGAACTTTTTAAAAATTCTATATTGCGGGCGTATGTTTGTGCGGATGATCGCGATTGCATATTTGCATACGTGAATAGATTTGAGTTATCGCGAAAGGCACAAGCGGTTTTAGGTTAACGTATTTGATCGCGTAGATGCTTTCGTGCTGCCGATTTTAGCGTGTACATAATGTCACCCGTTTGATTTTGTTTATATAACCGTGTAGCTGTTTGCATATTAGCACTGGTCGTCGTTCTAAGAAAGTGAGCACCCCGTTCTCACCGGAGTCTCCAGTTATGGCGCCCTGGAACTTTTTATCTAGTGTATATAAGTTCCATATTTTAGGGTGGGAGCCCCCGGATAAGTACGATTGACGATTTCGTGAGAACAAGCGTTTGTATGCTGGCGCTTGAAATCGCGTTTTTAAATTTGTAAGCGCTAACACGTTGACTTAATCATCGGTAGGATTTCATAATTGCGAGATCGTGAACTATTTATTTATTTATTTATTTTTTTGTTTATTTATTTATTTATTTATTTATTTATTTATTTATTTATTTATTTATTTATTTATTTATTTATTTATTTATTTATTTATTTATTTATTTATTTATTTATTTATTTATTTATTTATTTATTTATTTATTTATTTATTTATTTATTTATTTATTTATTTATTTATTTATTTATTTATTTATTTTTTATTTATTTATTTATTTATTTATTTATTTATTTATTTATTTATTTATTTATTATTTTTTTTATTTATTTGGGAGCGGGCTTTCCCGCTTTTCATTTTCTGACTACATCTACGTTATTCAACAATTCATTCTGAACATTCCATTCGAAGGTATCAAGTCCCTGCTATGACTATATAGGGTTATATTCATCTCATTAGTCACGATGTCACACTATTTCGCTGATAACTCAGCTTACACTGATTGGATTGCGCTTAAATAGGTATCAACATTTTTGCTTTGTTCTTAAGAAGCAGATCAATAAAAAATCTGGCAAAATACTCGCGTTAGAGCGAAGCGAATAGTCCAGTACAACGCACCCTTATTCATCTCACCATTTGAGCTAATGCATTGAAAAGAGATAGCAGACACTGCTCTAACTAATGTGTTTAAGTGGGTGGGATGAATAGAGGTGCTAAGATGAATTATGGCGCAGTAACCCTACTCATTTATTTTAGTTTAAAGAATCGGTGTCGGTGGTGTACTGACAGTGTTGGAAGAAATGATGAATTTCTGGATTTGGGTTGAACCATAAGTTTTAAAATCGTTATAACTATTTTTTGAAAACTCGTAGCTAGTTACCGTCTTCGACAAAGTTGTTAACCAAGGAATAGTTTTATAAGTATGGTTCTTCATATTGAATGAAATAGCAATCTTTATTAACGAAAATGCAAAATACTTGATTTCCTCTTATCAAATCCCATACAAACTTCGAACGCAATGCGCAAATCCGGGAAGCAATCAACTGCTCCCAAATTTTACGCAGGCATTTGACATCACAAAAGGAACTCAAAAAGTCCTGTGCCCGCTAGTTTCCATGATTTTAAAGTTTTTCCGTAGAACCGCGAGCCACTCTAATGCACAACTATAATATTTAAATCTCAATATTATGACTAATTAGAAGTTCAATGTTTTTGTCAGAGTTGTTAATTCAAGAATTTACCTTTCTGGCACAAGTGAAACCTATGACAGGACATGCGATGTGGAATTTTTTTTTTCCATACGTTTATTTGACACGGCATTTGCAAAAGCTTTTTACGCCAGTTTCTTTTTTTACATAGCACGTTACAAAAATCCTTAAGACTAATTTTAACTATACTAGTAATTTTTCTAAAACTAACACTGAAATCACTTTATTGTTTGCTTTTTTCCTTACATTGTTATATTTCATAATGATCTAGTATTTTTTGTATTTATTTACTTTTTTTTTCTGTTATTGTCTAAATTTAAAAACTGAATATTCTAGGACACTTTAATTGGTGAATGATTAGGCTTGGATGAGGGTATGAGGAGATGAATTTAATTAAATGTTGACAGACGCTGTTTTTAGAAAATGATAGATAAGTTCCATGTATAGAGGATCGCGATACGCCAGGATGTCTCTAACAGGAACATGGATTGGTTTTCCTCGGACTTGTAAAGAATCTACTAATTGTGATCTGGCTTCACGATATTCAGTGCAGGACCAAACAACTCAGCGAGCCCAATACGACGGAGATGCGCATCTAAAGTATAATGATTGGACATGAGTCTTGACATCACACGGATGAAGTCCCGACTTACATCCAATCCTTTGAACCATGCCTTCGTTGATACTTTAGGGATAATTGAGTGTAGCCATCGTCCCATATCTCCATTGTCCCAAGATGTTTGCCAACTAGCAAGTGTCCTCTGTCGAGAAGCGCTATAAAATTCATTGTAAGCGATGGGTCTTTCATATATTTCACCATCTAGTGCACCAATCTTGGCTAAATTATCAGCTTTCTCATTTCCCGCAATAGAGCAATGGGCGGGGAGCCACACTAGGGTAAATTTATAACATTTTCTTGTTAGGTTACTCAGAGATTCTCGTATCTTCCCCAAAAAGAATGGATCTTGATTATCAATCCTCTTTGAGCGTAGAGCTGCAATTGTGCTGAGACTATCAGTGAGGATAAAGTAATGGTTCGGGGGTAAAGTATTAATTATTTGCAAACTATAGTGAACTGCTGCTAGTTCCGCTATATAAACAGAGGCGGGTTCTGCAAGTTTGAGAGAAATTGAAAAATTATTGTTGAAAATACCGAAACCAGTGGCCTCACTGATTCGTGACCCATCAGTGTAAAACATTTTAAGGCAGTCTATGTGTTGATATTTACTTGTGAATATTTTAGGGATCTCCCGCGAGCGTAGATGATCCGGAATTCCACGAATCTCTGCTTGCATGGACGTGTCGAAGAATAAAGTGGATTCAGGAGTATCTAGTATATTGACGTATGTGGGAACATACCTAGCAGGCGTTATTTCTTGTGACATGTGATTGAAATACACTGTCATGAATCTGGTTTGGGGTTGAAGCTCAACAAGTCTTTCAAAATTTTCAATTACCAGTGGGTTCATGACCTCACATCGAATAAGTAAACGAGAGGAGAGATCCCAGAATCGGTCTTTTAAAGGAAGAACTCCCGCTAGTACTTCAAGACTCATCGTATGGGTCGACTGCATGCAACCTAAGGCAATTCGTAAACAACGATACTGTATCCGTTCCAGTTTAATAATGTGAGTGTTCGCAGCTGAACGGAAACAGAAGCACCCATATTCCATTACTGAAAGTATTGTTGTTTGATACAATCTTATCATGTTACTTGGATGAGAACCCCACCATGATCCAGTTATTGTTCGCAGAAAATTTATCCTTTGTTGGCATTTCGTTATTAGATATCTAATGTGGCCTCCCCATGTGCCTTTAGAATCGAACCAAATTCCAAGGTATTTAAAAGCCAGGACTTGGGCTATCGTTCTACCAACCAACTGAAGCTGAAGCTGAGCCGGATCACGTTTCCTTGAGAAAACGACCAACTCTGTTTTCTCCGTAGTGAAATCGATGCCCAGTTTTAAAGCCCAAATTGATAAATTATCCAAGCTATCTTGCAATGGTTGTTGTAAATTTATAGCTTTTGGTCCTGTGGCAGAAACCACCCCATCATCTGCAAGTTGTCTTAGAGTGCATGGGCTGACAATACAATTATCAATGTCATTCACGTAAAAATTATAGAGAAGGGGGCTTAGACAAGAGCCTTGTGGGAGGCCCATGTAACTTATTCTGAGTGTCGCCAAATCGCCATATGAAAAATGCATGTGCTTTTCTGACAATAAATTGTATAGATAATTATTTAATATCGGTGAAAGACCACATTGATGTAGCTTCTCCGAGAGAACATCAATGGAGACTGAGTCGAATGCTCCTTTTATGTCTAAGAACACAGACGCCATTTGTTCTTTTTTTGCGTAAGCGAGTTGGATTTCTGACGAAAGTAGCGCCAGGCAATCATTCGTTCCCTTTCCTCTGCGAAAACCAAACTGGGTATCTGAGAGCAAGCCGTTCGCCTCAACCCAATTGTCGAGACGTCGTAGGATAATTTTTTCCAACAATTTCCTGATGCAGGATAGCATTGCAATTGGTCGATACGAGTTATGATCGGAGGCTGGTTTTCCCGGTTTTGGAATGGCGATAACTCTCACTTGTCTCCAGTCACGCGGGACAATATTCTGCTCAATAAACTTGTTGAATAAATTCAACAAGCGTCTTTTTGCTAGGTCAGGCAGATTCTTCACCAAGTTGAATTTAATTCTGTCTAGTCCCGGAGCATTATTGTTGCATGAGAGGAGTGCAATTGAAAATTCCATCATTGTCAAAGGCGAATCTATGAAATCGTTACTTGTGGGAGCATCGCGAATGATTTTCTGCGCAGGAGCAGAATCTGGACAAATTTTCTTGGCAAAATTAAATATCCAACGATTCGAAAAATCTTCGCTTTCATTAGTCACGTTACGATTCCTCATTCTTCTGGCTGTGTTCCAAAGAGTACTCATTGATGTTTCTCTTGACAAGCCATCAACGAAGCGTCTCCAATAACTAGACTTTTTGGCACGACGGAGACTGTCAAATTTGTTTTGCAAAATGAAATAATTTTCAAAGTTCTCACGTATACCCCCTTTCTGTTTCATAATTTCTTTGTAGGCAACTTGTTTAGCTTCATATGCATCAGAGCACTCTTTGTCCCACCAAGGATTAGGGGGCCGTCTATTTATTGTCATTCCAGGATTGCATTTCGTTTGGGCTTGTTCTGCTGCTTCAATAATTAAACCCGCTAGAAATTCATATTCTTCGGTAGGGGGTAGCTCTTCTGTCGAAGCAAGAGAAGTGGAAATTAATGTTTCGTATGTTTTCCAATCAATATTTCGTGTTAAGTCATAAGGAACATTGATTGAATTCGTAAGGCCTAATTCACTGTTAATTGAAACAACGATTGGCAAATGATCGCAACCGTGAGGATCAGGTACAACCTTCCACGTGCAATCTAACCGAAGTGATGTCGAGCACAGAGATAGATCTAATGCACTTGGACGTGCAGGAGGTCTGGGGATGCGTGTTGTTTCGCCAGTATTTAAAACTGTCATTAAATTCGTCACAAACATTGTATATCAAAGAGGATCGATTATCATTGTAGAGGGAACCCCACAATACTCCGTGCGAGTTGAAGTCTCCCAGTATCAGCCGCGGAGCAGCCATGGATTCCACTACCTCGAAAATTTGACGTTGTCCAATTTGAACTTTTGGAGGTATATATATAGAAGCGATAGACATGTCTTTGCCTTTAATATTCGTTTGGACTGCTACAGCCTCAATGCTAGCAATCATGGGGATGGTAATTCTATAGAAAGAATAGCACTTTTTAATTCCTAGAAGCACTCCTCCATATGGGGTGTCTCGGTCTAGGCGAATAATGTTGAAATCATTTAAGTTGAAATTAATGTTTGAGGTAAGCCATGTTTCACATAGAGCAAAAGCATCGCATTTTAAATTATGCAGTAAAACTTTTAAAGAATCAATTTTTGGTATGATACTTCTGCAATTCCACTGTAAAACAGTGATGGAGTCTTTCACCTTAGGAGTTGAATTAACCATTGAAGGATATAATTGCTGCAAGGATGGGCCATTGAGCAATCAGCTGCTCTAAAAATGTTCTAATTGTTGGGAGGAAAGCTGAAAGTATACTCTTTAGTGGTTCAGAAATATTGAATGCTTTAAAAATCCAATCAACAATTTCAGAAAATTTCAATAATCCTACCCCCGGCTGAGGCTCAGAGGAAGTCGAAATTTTATTATTTCCAGTAATGGTGTTCTGTTTGGATTGTACGTTCCCAAAACCGGGTGGAATTGATTTCGGTTTTGAATCGGAATTTTTCGGTTTTGGGCGCAGTTTATCTATTGGTGGAGAAATTTTAAGGCCCTTGCTTGGCAGCTTGGGAAAAGAAGACTGTTTTCTTTTTCTGGAATTTCCGGGTAAAACAAAGGATGTACCTTCGCACGCTCCGTCGGAGTCAGACTGTTCCGAAAATAGAGATGTGTAAGTGTTTTCTAAGAAGATGGGTTCAGGGGTAGCATTTTTCAACATTTCTGCATAGGAGCGCTTAGACCTCTCCTTCAAGGATCGTTTAATTTTATCCTCGCGCAATTTATAAATGGGGCATGCAGGGAGCTCATGCGAGTTTTCTCCGCACATTAAACATTTTTCTGATTTTTCATTGCATGTATCCTCTTGATGAGAACCCCCACATTTGCCACACCGTGCCTTATTGGAACAGTAAGTGGCTGTGTGGCCAAGCTGTTTACAATTAAGGCAATTCATTACACGAGGGATAAAAAGGCGAACAGGGAGACGAATCTTATCGATAATGACATAGTTGGGCAGCGCAGACCCAGCGAAAGTCACTCGAAACGAGTCAGACAGTCGATAAACTTTTTTATCTCCTTCGTGTGATACTGAATGCAATTGTTTGCATTCAAGTATCTTTACGTCTTTAAGTATGGTGTCTTTGAAACGACCAACCCCATGCTTAATTATGTCATCAACAGTCAAACTCGATTCTGTGATGACCCCATCAATTTCAATTTCCTTTGAAGGAATATACGCTCTATACTCACGCGTAAAAAGCTCGCAAGAAGCAATTGCATTGGCTTGTTTGAGACTACCAACGACAATGCGTATTTTATCTTTATTGACTTTGACGATCTCTTTTACATCCGAGAATCGCGAAGTCAAATCTTTTGAAATTTGAATAATATTTAGCGCCTTTACTTTACGCCTAATAAATACAATCCATGGTCCCGTTGACGGCTCTGGGTAAATTTTAATTCTAATCGGGTTTAAATTTTCAGCAGAAGGCTTAGGGGGAGGGTCTGTTACTCGTTCTCCCATCTCTTCATCCATTTTACCTAGCAAGAAAAACTATCACAAAAAGGAATGAAAAATATACCTGTTATACCGGTAGAACACACCTCATGTGTTACGTTGTAAACTCGGTGCCCGTTGTTTGACAATGTGACACTTGCTGTCCTACTTCGTCGCGTTGCTTCTTCAGTAGAGAAATAGGCCTACCTGCAACACTTCAAAACTCTCTCCGGTTAAGCTGCTCGTCGGTATCACCACCACCAGCGCGCTCTCTCCGTTTCCACCACCGCGGTAGACAAATGTTACTACCTGTGGCTTGCTGCGAAAATCCCACTGTCGATGCGGCACTTTTCGGTGCCACTTGTTTTCCTTATTCGTCGTACCACTTCTGCGGTAGACAAATAGAGCAGACGCTTCCCCTCTCGTCGATTAGAATTGCTCGACGACACCAATACAAAATATTTTTTCTGTGTGTACAGACACGATCACTGTCGATTTCTGCCACCGTGGTAGGCAAATTCGTCTACCCGCGGTTTGCTGTCAAAACACCACTTGTCGAGGATGCCGTTGACCACGCCTCCGACGTATCAACTGTCGACTCACACTTAACAAACTGGTCTCTCTCTCTTCCACAAAAACGCATACAGCGTCTCGCACTCCGTCACTCTCTCCAGAACAAAACCTTCCACCTGGAGGCACAACCGTCTCGGCCGGTTGCAAAAACTGTTATGATGCGATGTGGAATAGAAAATGTCACCGCGAACCGTGCCTTTCTTGACAATTTTCATTAACTACGTAGTCCTACTAGGACTGCATCCAAAACGTCTTGAGAAAATATTTTGAACATTTTATTCAAAAGTAATTAGTATCCAAATAAGTAAAAGGCACGAATAAAACGTAATTTTTTTCATTCTATTCCAAACATAGCTACAGTCAATTGTTCTACACAGTACAATAGTTTATATGTTACTATGTTTTAATTGCCGCAAGGTTCTACTGTATCGATTTTGTTGGCTATTTTCGGCAAATTTGAGACTAAGAGAAACGAAAGCAATGAAATTGAAAGACGGATAGGTATTCTAGAGCGAATCAGTTATAAACTTAGAACGGAAAACTAGAACTAGGCAGGCTCATATAGGCATGATCGAAAGGAAAATGTGAAGAATTCTTTCAATTTCATTGCTTTCGTTTCTCTTAGTCTCAAATTTGCCGAAAATAGCCAACAAAATCGATACACAGTATAATAGTATAATTCATGTCGATTTATTCTTATCCTTAGTGACATGTACCGTTTTTGGTTTTAGTTCGAAGAAAAAGATGACCTTCCAAAGTGTCATGAATTAGATACAAAGTAGGTCGAAAAAATGACATGTTCAAATTCATTAGGGCGTCCTTGGAAGAAACCTATACTATTCGATATACCACCTCGAAGGTTTCAATCGCGTGAGCAACTTTGTTGAATGCACTGGCCCGCTAAAAAATGAGGAAATTGAGATATATTAGCGCAACCAACTGACATACTCACTATCGCCGCCCAAATACCAATGCTCTCAAATATTCGTTATGCTTAGCAACTTCGTCGAAGACACTCACTTTCTAAGAATCTGGATCTTGAGATATAATAAACTGAAAAAATAACATGCTCACTGGCGAAACCCAGCGGCAGAATTTTATTTTAAACTATTTAATCTTCCATAGTCTAGCTCTTGATCATCTGAACAAGTTTGCCGAATTAAATTAACCTCAACATGGTGGAGATCCCGAGTTGTTTTATCGAACTTCCCATATCGTGCATTCTATTGACCTGGTTTTAACAAACAATTTTGGATTACATATATTGTTGCACTTGAGGAATGGCAGTGCACAAAAATTATTATATCTTGCCCAGAACATGTTATCGGAGGAATACGTATTGGTTTGGCATTGATAAATGTCTTTACAACAAAATGATACCGAGAAATCCCTAAATGTTGTAGACAGTACAACAGCGCGAGTGCTCGAGGGTTAAGCTTTGATACAATAAAAAAGCTATGAAAGCATTCCAATATTCTAATTTATTCCATGCTTCTCTTGAAGTCTTTTCCCTACTCAGTAAAATCCTCCTGGTTAAAGTTCAATAGGTTAAATAAGTCATTTAAAACTCCGCAGATTGAATAATCACCTTCAGATGATTTCTAAACGAAATATTCACATAACATAATTCGGGGAAACTCAAATATCAATTTGAACTGAATTGAATTGAGGGAATTCTCACAAAACAAATCTGCACAAACATTGGCAGAGTCGGGATGGGAAGAGGTGTTAGATGTAACCCTCTGCACCGACAGCATTACACATTATTTCAAACGTCTGTGGCAGAAATGGGTATCGCAACGGTAACGCAAAATCCCATCGCTCCATATGAACAAGCTCGCTTATCAATTTTATTGCAGCTATTTGCAGCAAAGAGTAGTAAAGAAGGTAAAAGGAGAGGAGTAAAGATAGTGAAAAGAGTAAGGGTTCTTAAACGAGAAAAAAGTAAAAATTGTTAAGAAAGTAAATTGAACGTGGAGAGTGTACCTTTTCCAATGTAGTTATGCTCATATAAACAGAAAACGCATTTATTGCATTATTGTTCTAAATTATTTATTTCTCGTCAGTACATCATATAGTATTAGTGAATGTATTTATTGAAAGCCAGTTTAAAAATTTGGAAAAATTCTACCTTTAGCCTAGCTAGTTTGCTTCAGATGCTTCTCAATTACGTCACATGTGGAACACAGGATTTCCATTGACATCCCATATTCGTTGGATTACGGTTTTCAATTAGATCAAATATGACGCCCGAGCTTCGCTTTTCTTCATCACCATATGTAACCATTCGATACAATCTAAGCGACTCACATCTTACTAGAAGACCATAGGATCGGTTAAATTTCGGTTTGGAATAGCAAAGAAAGCTGCTAGTGAAGATAGCACGAAGAAGAAATTAAGTAGAGACTATAAAGGGAGTAGAATAAAATTTCGAAAAAATCAAAAAACAAAATGGGCTGAAGTGAGTAAAGTGCATACTTAAGTTAAAAACACTAAATGTTATACAATACAGCAAATATAACAAGAATTAACAGACAGTTTAACTACTCAACCGAAACTCCAATTTGTATTTATTCGATAATAGAAATGGAAAGTGTGATGCATGCGGATTTTTCGTGAGCGCCGCAACTATGTGCTAGTCAAACCAATGAACTTGACTTATTTTGACCATAGAAATACGTTTAACAATCGAAAGTTGTTTAGTAGTTTTTAGCTGACACATGTTAATGAATATCTGCCAAATATCACATGGAACTTATGTCCCATTAATTTCTCCATATTAATTTATGTTTACTCTGGCAACAAAACAAATTATTTAAATATACAACGAATGTACTCCTGCGTGTCAAATGGGTCTCTGTCTCTTCCGTTAAAAACAGTTGAAAAGCAAATCGTTAGGCATTTCTCTCGCTATCTCGATATGTGTAATTAGTTAACACCTTTCAAAAAACAATGCGTGGAATTCAGACTATGGAACCTTTTGGTGAGTCACTATCAGCTTCGATGATCGGAATTTAGTTATCGTATTACGTTTTGATTAAGAAAATAGTTATCGAAGTAATAGTACGTTTTGCCTTTTGTTAAAAGTGCATTATTTTTAGAATCGATCAAATCAATGAAGCTCATTTGATGATCGACATTATTTTTCATGCTTCTTTGGCTTACCTATTAGATGAGAAATGTTTCATGCAATCTTGTATTCGACATACGATCACCCGCAGGTTCGATAAACATTGCATACATTTAGGGGATATATTCCTCTTGATTATTTGGGTCGGTTCGGATTTGTAAAGTCATTACGTTACAAGATAATATGATTGAATAGCCTTATCAGAAGATTTAGTCCTATATAATAGCTCATAGAAAGAAGTAACCAGTCGCCTTTTGAAAAACTCTTCAAAAACTGTATCGTCCGGCTCAACAGCTCTTAGCCTACTATAATTTTGGGCTTATGCGGATAGTGCAACGACGGCACTAACACCAATGATGCACTTTTGCACATTACAACGGTTTAGCAGAAATGGAAAAAACAAAAATTCTATTGATAGGTACCTTACAAACACATTACGACATACTTATGAAGCTTACGGTTTCTTCGGTATAGGTTGATGATACACTGATCGATCATAGTTTTTGTGAGCTAATAACCTTTTCAGTTTCAATATCAAAAATTAACAATATTAACAATTTTTGACCATATACAGGTCAAGTTTTTTGAGAAGAGATATCACTTATAAATTCCACACGCAACTAAGAATTTTCACAAACAATTCACTAGTTTTCCTAGTACTCACGTGAATATTATATCAAGTAGTTCCCCGATCAGTCCGTTGTGCCTCAGTGGAGTATCCGCCACTTCGCAGATCGTTCGCAGCAAACAAGCACGCCCATTCGGACTCCAGGAACCGATCATTTTTTCCAACAGCTGATAGAGCTGAACCCGACTGTTGTCCACAAAATTACTATCACCAAAATCACGATTTTTAAAGTAACTTTCCGGGATCGGGTAAATTATTTTCGCCGGCACCCGATAATTTGCCTGGCAATTAATCGCCATATTCACACTTCGCTTCACTCGATGCTGGAATCTAACGGGCGTCGCAATGGAAAATATCGCCTTCACCAGACCGCCCCACGGCAGGAAAGTGAGAAACCGTTTCTGCCGTTGGTGCATTTCCTGTCCCGGTTCGGTATCGTTTGAACTGCATGCACCGACGCGGAGGCTACAGACCACGAGAGCGACTAAAACGAACAGCAAACAGCGGTGGTACCGGTATTTATTGGATGTCATTTTCATTCCTAAATCGCTCGATACTATTTGAGCCGATTTAATTTGCGTCAGTGGCTTTTATAGACTTCTCTGGGTTTTTTGTTTTAATGTGTTTAGTTGAGATTTCTCTGTGAAATATAACCATATTCGCGAACAGCCTTTTTCATTAGTGGAGGGGGGTGGGAGGCAATAATGGTTATATCAAACCTTCACTATCAGTTAGATTTTTGATCGAGGGTTCGATAGTAAAACAGTTATTTTATTTAGTTATTGGAGTGCACATTATTTTGTTTATTTTCTAAATCCAGAAACTGGTTTCTCAAAAAAGGAAACCCAAGTATTTACGAAGATCTTATTTTCATTCCATTGAGGGTTAAAAATTAACATTATGCAGGCGGGTTATATCACGGCAGATTCACAACCCAAATTTTTCAACTTTTTCGAAAAAAAAAGTTTTTAATCAACCTAACGAACTGTAGACGTAGGACTGCATTGCTTAATGTAAAATATTTGTTTTCTTAGTACATTTAAAGTAATAATAAACCAAATATAATAGATGCGTTTTTACAACGTTTTTTTGAGTGGCAGTATATTCATTCATAAATAGGCTTTGTAGTATGTACCTACTAGCAGAATCAAAGTAGGATAGGCTGAGTAGAAATCAATCACGTAAAATCAATGAATTGATCGAGCGTAAATAATAAACTTTCGTTGTGCTTTCCATGGACTCGCGTAAATTTATTGCTATGAAAGTTTTCGTCTTTGTGCAACGAATACACATATTGCTATCATGCAGGCTACGCATGCAACCGCTAACAAAGCTCGCGTGTTTATTGAGAAGAGCCAATACGCATGCCGTCAAAATTATTTTGAAAGGAATTTCTGGATAAACCAATGATCGCCCATTATAAAACACAGTAACAGACGAAAGATAAAAACTTTTCTGTTTCATAAAATTTTAATATCCATTGTCGGCGAGTTACGGTTTGTCCGGATTTTTCTCTCAAAGTAAATTTTGACAGCATGCTAATTGGCCCTTTAAAAAAACATGCCGGACATTAGATATTCCTACACATTCGCCTCAAACATTGAACCCAAGCGAACGGTGTCCAGTTGTACACTGCTCGAATCAAACAGCTGTGGGACTCAATTCACACACATGTCCGTACACGAATGGAAGATACGCACAAAGCTAAAAGAGTGAACGCTGATGATGATGGGTAGAGCGAAAGAGACAACTAGTACCACGACGCTATGTTAACCGTGTTTGAACTTTGAGCTCGACTGTATGTTACTGTTTCATTACATTTTTGTTTAATTTTGCTATTTGTGAGTAACGCAAAGTGTCCATCTTACCCACCGTGTCCGTATTAGCGGACTTTCCCCTACTAGACTGAGGCGCTAATTTTTATCGCTGATCTCCCGTTTGCCCGAAAGTTGCAAGTTTTGTCCCCTTGTTTCCCTGTCACCATATACGCCTTCTCTCCCCTGTCCTTGATACAACTGCTGCTACACCGATGTTGTAAATAAGCCCGCCTCTGAATATCTTGACCAAGCATAAGTCTTCGTTAAAAAATCAAATTTGTATTCTGTATCGGGCGATTGGCGAACTTTGTCCTTCTTGCGGATCATTGTCGTTTATTGAAACTTGAAATGGTGATTCCATTAACGAGGCAGCAGCTATCTCTTCTGGTTCAGAGTGAGTATTAGCCGCCGAGCGTGTATCTGCTCCAGGAGTTGAATGTGTAGCTATGGTCTGCTGTAGGGGAAGATGGGGTAAAACGCACCCCCGGGGAAAAATGCACCCTTTGCTTATATCGAAAACAGCTGGAAATTTCTAGAAAACTGTAACACCATTCGGAAGTGCGCCATAGTAAACATACACTGTCAAAGTTTGATAACTGTACATCAATAGCAGTTCGAGAAATAAACAAAAGATAATAACGTGCTCTTCTCATGTAATTATTGTGGCTCGCGCAACAAGGATTTTTCGCTCTTATAAATACTGTTTTACTATTATATTAGAGCATTCCAGCTCTATTTGTACCGTTGTTCATTATTCTGTCGCACTACATATGAAAAATCTACTAAATAATTTACTTTTTGCTAAATTAATATCTCTGCTCCATCGGGGGCAAAATGCCTTCTCTGATTTTGCTGCTTTTAAAACGAAAATAGAAAAATCGTTCTGAAAACCTATCAATTGCATAACCTAAGGCTATTTAATGGCACACTTTTGTGAAATCTCGTCAGAAAACTAAACTACTTGCTTGTTCGCCGAGCATTTTGCCCCGTTGTTGTGGTGCATTTTGCCCCCGCACAGGTGCGTTTTGCCCCGCTTATTTTTCAAAAGGTGATTTTTAATGATTTTGAAGAATTGAATTATTTTCATATTTTTGAATATTTTAGAAAGCGTTATGATTTTGAAAACAGAGGAAAATGTTGGCTAAACGATATCATTAATTAAATTCTCCCAATTGAAGTTCTATAGCTTAGTTATGATCATTTTTCCTTAGGGGGTGCGTTTTACCCCATCTTCTCCTATCGTCCTTTCAGATGGTCCGGCTTCTAGCTCATAAATGCATTGAAAGGCAACAGATGTAAACTTCAGCTAAATTCAACGCGCTTCATTGACATCGCGAACACTGCGCAGAAAATTTGTCATATAGTTACCAAAGTTCTGAAGTTTATCGTCCGGTTCCATAAGAATATCAACTACACGTTCCAACTTTTCTGCCAGACTGACACGTTAGCCTATCTTGCTGTTTTTTCTGATAGCGCTACCATTCGATACGTCCAGGAAAGTGCGAACATTTTCCGATTTAGTAACCACGGACGAGGGGATGACTGGTACAGAATCGTTAGTATCTAGTGATTTGTCCTGTGTAATTGAATAAAATAAGATTGATGTGGTTAGTACATTATTGATCTCATTACCGTTACTAATACCGATGCGCTGGATATTGAGACGTTTCACAAACTGTTTTCAGCCGCCGAAATGAAAGTTAACGCAAATATGCGAAATATTGCATGCCTGATTTTCGACTATCGGCTACTTGACTAGATTTTGAATACTTCATATTTGCGCATTCTTTTCTAAATTCTGAACGCATGTTTTGCCATTTTATTTTAAGCTGATGAAAATTTTTGAGTCAGAATCCATCGGGATATTTTTGGTGAATCGCTACCGACTGATACTTCATCGAGGTTCTCCGTTGAAGTTGTTCACAAATCACTCGGCCGATACTACTTAGTTCTAATAGTTCAATGGCGTCACGATTGAATTCTTTTTCAATCAACACGGAACAACGCGCGAAAAGATTTAATCATTCTGGGCGAATTACCAGTTGGTTAAAGTCACCAATAAACAAATTACAATTATTTAATCGTTCGATCCGTTTGACATTTCGTGTGGACGGTTAGCTATACTCAATGAGTATTACTCATACGTGACAAGTCCATAAAACAACAAAATATCCGTGGCAGTCGAGTTCAGTAGTACAGCTGCAGAAACAGTCTAATTTGACTGCACAGTAGACTACCCAGAAAAATGATGAATTTTTGAAAACTCAATCGGCTCACCCCTGAGTCGATTCCTAGTCCCACCTAGAGAGATAGAGTATCAAGATGTTCAGAAGAAATACTGGAAAACGCCTGTTCTATAACTTTGTAGAAGACACCAAATTTCTATCGCTCTCCGTTGAAAAGTTAGTGTTGGCGCCCTTTATGCGGTAACAGGTGGAACTAAAATTTTCTAATCAAAGCATGACACGTATTATTTACTATAATTGTGCTGAACATACCATTGAGCTAAACCTAACGATTATTTCACAAAAATGTTTAGTTCGTGTGAATCGAGTACTGATACACAACCATGCACTATTAGGCCCCATGCAAAACTGACTCAGACATCACTTCGTTAAAAGTTTAATAACTTCTTTTAACAAAGTCGAATTTACTAGCGGCGAAAATGCGTGCTGGTGGGTTTTCTCCATGTAAATTGTTGAAAATTCCCATACAAATTTCAGGCCCGTTGGTCCGGTAGTTAGACTTGTCCGATTTGCTTCAATTTTGGTGCAAGTACTCTTGGTGGGACTAGGAATCGACGCAGAGGTGGGCCGATAGGGGTCATTTTTTGTCACCCTACTGCACAGTCTTGACAGTTTATCTGCGAGATGTGATTACACTATGATTACACTGCAACAGCTTATCCGCCAAACTTTATCCGCACACATTCGAACGGTCATAAATATTGTTACAGTTTTTGGCACAGACACTGTTATCTCGACAGTCGATTCGTCGGTTCCACGAAAAACGCGAAATTCCTGCCCGAGCAGAAATTGGTTTAAGGAGTAGATAATTTCGGAACGAGGTAAAACGCATGCTATCGTAGCTGGTTAACTTTTATAATTGCCTTTTTCTTTCTCATACTTTTTGACAGCCCCTATCATCACTGCTTCAATCTTATCTAGATGATACCCGTCAAATATTCTAGTCGCTACGCAGACATAGATTCCGTAACACAGCTCCCCTCTAAAGGCTTGATCGCCCCGACAAGTCCCAAGTTCAGCGGTTGGTATGGTGCCAGGCGATCGATGTGAACGACTTTACTGCGACAGTTATCACGACGGACTTCGTAGATCAACTCACTAAGTTTTCGCTCGATGTTGTACGGGCCACCCCAATCACATGGAAGTTTCGGGGATTTCCCGACTCTACGTTGAGGGTTATAAAGCCACACCTGTTGACCGACAGCCAAACTTATTGGATTGTCTCGCTCATCATACCACACTTTCATGCTTTCAGCAGTTACGTTAAGATTGCTTCTGGCTACCTCCTGTACGACGCACATGAATTCAAGTTTTTGTTGCAAGTACGCAGGCAGCGGAAGATCTTGGTCTTATGGTGCTCGTGAAAGCCATAGATCGACAGGAAGTCGAATCTCTCTTCCTAAATTGAGTAATGCAGGAGTGAATTTGGTACTGTTATGAACGGATACCCTGTAGCTCATCAACGCGTCCCAATTTTGTTGATCTTTGTCCACAAATTTAGCTAAGTAATCCAGCAAAGTTCTTAATTCTCTCCACAAGTCCATCCGATTGAGGATGTAATGGAGTAGTTCGTGTTTTGTCTGCACCAAGAAGGTGAAGTAATCCTTTGAATACTTCTGATTCGAAGTTTCTCCCTTGATCGGAATGAATTCGTTGCGGCACACCGAATCTGGAAACCACCGTTGAAAGTAAAGCTTCTGCCACAACGTCAGCTGTTTGGGTTGGGAGTGCCACAGCTTCGGACCATTTCGTGAAATAGTCGCAAATTACCAGTATCCACCTATTTCCTCGAGGAGTGGTCGGCAATGGTCCTAAGACGTCAATTCCTACTCTCTCGAACGGTTCGCTAACAAATGTCGGTACTAGATTTCCTCTCAAGCGGCGACCAGGACCCTTTCGAGCTGCACACATAACGCATTGTAAACACCAGTTTCCTTACATCGTCGGAAAAGTGAACGAGATCCTCATTGCGCTGTTGTTGTCTGGTTCTGAGCTGCGCATGGTGCAATCCTCTCCGTAGTTCATCGCCAAAACGTTGATTAGTAGCAGTTTTTAATGCACCATAATTTGCACGATTTCTGGTACTCAAATTGCGGAGCACTTCTAATGCCGGGCCTCTCAGCATCGCGGATAAATACTTCGCACGTAACTCTTCACTCCACCCATTTATACAAGCGGCAATTTGGAAAGAAAGAATGTAGTAAATTTTTTATTTATTTGTTTATTTATTTCGTCAATCGATGTAGACTACAGATTTCCTTAATTACTAATGTGTATATTTCGTGAATTTAGTATAAGTGAAGCAATTTCGGCCTTTACAGAATCATCCTCTTACGCGTTAGAATAGACGTTTCTTGTAAAAAAAATTTAATTGCTAAAATGCTTCACTTTTTATACCTGAGTCGAAATTTCATATTGTCGCCAGTTTTAAGTGCCTCTAACTATTAAAAAATTCAAAAAATCGGCGAACTGCTCATTTCACCCCATATTCTGAGAATCCATCTTGACTCATTTCCCCATTTTTTTACACCATTTGGATGAATTTCAAGTGGTGAATAAAAAAATGATGCCAGCTCTCCAAATTTATCAGAAAATCTGCAGATTTTTTAATTACACTGCAGATTTTTTGCAGATTGCAGATATTTTGTAATACAGCAACAAAAAAGTGACAACGAATGTTAAGCATAAGAAAATTCGTGATTATATTTTCTCGTTATAACTACTTAATGCCAATCTTACCGAAAATAAAATCGTTTTAATCTGGTGGTTGTTCATCACATCACGTATCAAATCAAAATAAGAACATCTCTACTTTCACATATTCCAGTGATTCGCTATCGCATGATTTAATAACGTTGAAACGCCGTGTTCTGTTTGGAATTGAATTTCCACTTTTTGAATCGAAATTTCTATTCCATCGTCGTTTCTTTGCTATGTACAGTGTCTTTAGCTCCCAATCGTGGCTCATGAAAATCCGCTGAAAATCGAAGCGGATAAACAATTGCAATACAATGTATATTGTGAATTGCAATACAGCTTTTCATTAAAAGGCAGTGAAACTTACCATCATCGGTAACATTGCTACCGGTAAGAAGTATCTTTCGTTATAATTCATTACACTAATATTACTTATTGTTTACAGCACACCGACCGCTTTTAGAAAAAGTACCCTTTTGAGTCCAAAACGGAGCGGCTCTGTTAACTTGATCATGGCTGAGATTAGTATAGGATGAAAAACCGCTATCATTCTTACTGTTAGTAATACTACTAGATAGTCTTATGAAAGCCTTTTTCGACTATTTACAATCTACCGGATTTTTACTATAATGGAAGCTTCGACAGTAGTCCAGTAGTTCGGAGTAGTGAATGAAACTGTTTTGGATGGTTTGCGTGTCAATTAGTAGTAACAAGAACATGTAGGTTCACTGGAGGCCGTAAATCAACACGATGAAAGGGGAAAGTAAATGACATGGCAAGATAATGTCCAGCCGGCTATCGTCCGCAGTTTTAATTGACCTCCAAAGAAAAATATTTCACAAGTCTGCCGATAAGACCGCTTCCGTAGTTGTTTTGTATTGAGCATTTGCAGAATGAACTGTGCAAAATATTCGACTACGTCGGTTTCGGAACAAGTGATACGTGCTCAAAAATCAAGATCGCCTTCGCAGAGTTTATTTTTAAATAATGTTTAACAAATACTTAGCATTTATTATTTTCAAAATCATCAAATAATTACAAATGTCCAGCTGTAAAAAATCTCAACATGCTACCTTTTTTCATAAAATCATGAGCCAAGATCATTCATTTATTTTACAGCATCCATTCTATCTATTCTGGTTTAGCGACTATTGAGGACATAATTATAATATGTATGGAAACTGATCATCATATTCTAACAATCACTTGTGATTTTACTATTGATCTGCCGAAAATTTGCTTTGTACTTCCGTATCCCGGTTTTGCAATGCGATTATTTATGGATCCTAAGCGTGTCACGATTTGTAAGTAAACCCAAGTAAAATGTCGATCTCGTTATACCGTGTCTTCAAAACAAATAAAATATGATTCACGCCTGAGCTATGAATTATTCTCGAACTGTGATCCGAATGCTATGGAAATTTAGATGTCGTTTAGCTTAAGATAATGCGTTGAAATTTATTGCTTTGCTCGCAAAGGGCCTCCAGAAGGATGTGGAAAATTTTTCTTTCGAGAAGCTCCAAAGAAAATCTGGTTCCTATTGCTGCCCCTTATATAAACCTTGTTGATTACAGCTAGTGAGGCAGGAAAGTCAGAAAAACGTGTAGCTTGGTTATTTATTAGTTTTAAAGAGATAAACAAAGTTGGAGAATTGCGACTACGGGCCATCTGATGGTAACAACCTGGGACCCAGGTAGCAACTAAAGCATTCATTCGTTGCACATATCATGACTAAACTGCCCATATATGCATAAGAGTCCCATATTGAAAAACAGCAAGCCCAGAAAAACGCTGTTCAAGATTTACATTTTTCATTGAGCCTTATGGATGGGACAACCATGTTGTGGTATTTTTTTCGATATTTTCTGAACAATCCTGGTAATCTTATTTGTGTATTATGATTCAGTGGTGATACAGAATACAATCCAACAGATATCTCATTTTCGATAAAATTCCATATGGGACTCTTATGCGTATATGGGCAGTAAAGCGCCAGTACGACTATTGTCACTACACACTACACTACACATGTCCTGTACGGGAATGTATAACGCCGGGAGTCGTCAGCGTGTCAATTTATTTAATATTTTTCTAAGACATCATTCTCATCAGACGTGCTCCGGTCCGGCCCTACTCTGTCTCGTACATGGCATAGCGGAAAACGATAAAATCACTGTGAAAATTCTAATTCCGACCGTGTGCTCTTTCCTCTACTATAATTGTATGTAGTTGTTTCTAGATCTTAATAGATTCCAAACGGAACATACAAATTTTAACTGTACATTTTGAACCATGTCAACAATGAAAAAAAATAATAAATTACCGGCATACTAAGGTCAAGTTCGAGTTTTTTTCGAAGAAGCGAAGGGTCTATATTTTTATATGGCGCGATATTTTTATAAAAACATTGTAAATTTATAATAATATATAAATTACATTAATGTCGTTTTTATTGAAAAACACCGGGACAGTGGATTGCACTGGTTTTGCGCTTTCTAGCAGAAATGGGAATGAAGCAGAGATGCCAGGTACTTTTTTCAAATGTCTGCAATAATAATTTTAAAAGTCTGGGAAGTACAAAAAATGTCAGGAAAGCTAGTGTAACCAAAAGCCTTTATATTCAAAAACCTGCAAATATCTGCAACAAAACATAAAAATCTGCAAATATCTGCAACCAAACTAGAAAATCTGCAAATATCTGCGTCATCCAAAAAATCTGCAGCTTAAATTAAAAGTTTGCGAATTTGCAGACTTGTCTGCAAATCTGGCATCTCTGGAATGAAGCACGTCTAGTGGCCTGCGCTTCTGCTAGAAAATGCAACACTAATGCAATTCAATGAAAAACCCCATTTGTGTCACGCTCTCGGGCTAATGCCCTCAAGGTTAAAACCCCAATAATCGAAAAATAAATACTTTTATCACAGAGAACAGACATCCATGATCGAACAAAAATATTTAAAAATCGTGTGTAAACATTTGAATTATTATACGATAAACACTAGCGCCACCACACTAACCTATCCCAACTATCCGTCAAATCCATTCCGGAACCGGTTCGAAATCCTGAATTGATTCAGTATGGAATCTTGCTCAAAGAAAACAACCGATTCCGTCTCTATCGGTTGATGCATTTGAGCTGGAATTGATGCTGGAAGCCCGAACCGGTTCCGGACTAGTTTGACTGATTAGAGGAATAACCACTGTCAGTTCTGTCGAACTCAGCCACAAAAAAAACATGACAGTAGCGCACCTGATTTGGATATCCCAACTACCTTCGAAACTGTTAGAGATTTTACACAAGTTGAATGCCGAAGATGGACGTCTGTTCTCTGTGCTTTTATAGTTGACCGTGCCAGTGACCGTATGTGGCGAAATGCAGGAAAAATTAAAAACTTTCCTGAAATAGGCAGTGAAAAAACTAAACTTGACCACGTTCTTTGATTTGCTGCAATTGTTGACAACGGTGAATTTGTATAATTTGCGGCCAATCTACCACTTTGCATCGAACATTGTGTTTCTTGGATTCATCGTAAATTGGTCCATTGCACCATCGCCAAATAACCGCTCCTTCCCGGTCAAACCATTTGGAATTTGATTCGGAATCCTGAATGGAGTCAGTATGGATTCCAGCTCAAATGCAATAACCGATTCTGAAACCGGTTGAGTCGGAAGCGGTTGTTGCATTTGAGTTGGAAACCATACTGACTCCATTCAGAAATCCGAACCGGTTCCGGAAGGAGCTTAACTGATGGGGTTTTTCATTTAAAAACTCGAGGGCAGTGGATTGCACTTGTGTTGCATTTTCTAGCAGAAGAGTAGGCCACTAGACGTGTTTCATTCCCACTTCTGCTAGAAAGTGCAAAACCAGTGCAATCCACTGCCCCGGTATATTTTAATGAAAAACATGAGTAACAATGCTCGAAAAAATTACAGCTCAGCAAGCTTGTTTAAATTGTGTTAGAATTTAAGTTATTCGAACCAAGTTCTTTCTAATGAGTGGAATCAAAAACTCCAAGTAAACAAGCTTTCTGAACTGTCAGAAAAGTGAGGTTAAACATTTTCGTGCAAAGTTCTATAACTTTGTTTACAAAAAGCCAAACTTGACAGGGTGAAGTTCACTCAGTTATGAATGAATGTAGTATCGCGATTCACCACTTCATTTACAGTGTTCCCGATAAAATAAATTAAAATATCCTAAACAGTGCTGCCGAAACGCATATTTTGCGTCTCACCATTCTTGCTTTGGTGAAAAAAATATTCAACATTCTTGCAATTCGCAATTTTTGAAATATCATTAAAAATTCGGAAATCGCTCTAAAAGTCTCATTCAAACGGAAATGTTTATAAAAATATGAAATCTTTCGATAAAAAATAAGAAAAAGGGGGGTTGGGTTTGACGAGAAAGGTCTATTTCTTTTGTGTATAAAATATTGTTTTAGTTTCAGTTTAGACATTGTAAAATCAATTGAGTCGCAATAGTGATTATAAATAGACATCATTCGATTTATGGGGCTATATTTTGCATAGTTTGTGCGAAAAGGAGTTATTGAAAATATACTTCGATTTCGTAGTTGTCGTGAAGGTGCATAAAAGTTCAATTTGGATAAAATTTCAGCTGAATCGATACGATGCGAAACGATATTATTAATGAATGAGAGCATTGCAAATTCGCGACGCTCCTTTAATGTTTGAATATTGATAAGCAAGCAGCGTGCTTCATAAGATGGCAGAGGGAATGCTGTCCATCCTAATTTACGAAGGGCAAATAATAAAAACTGTTTTTGTACCGATTCTATTCGTTCTTCATGTCTGCTTGAAAAAGGGCACCAAATAATACTGCAATATTTCAATATCAACCTAATATATGAAATATATAATATTTTTATTGTATAAGGATCTTTAAAATGATAGCTAAAGCGTTTTATAAAACTGAGCGTGTTATTAGCTTTGTGTATAATTGTGTTATAATGATCAATAAAATTTAACTTTGAATCTAATATAACATCTAAATCCCTAATTCTTTCACATTTTACTACAGTCTGATTTCCTAAGGTAATCTCAACATTCGGTGTTTGTCGTTTTCGACTAAAGGTTATTGAATTACACTTTTTCACGTTCAGTTGTAAGAGGCTTTTTAACACCACATGTGGAAAATTTGTATTTCGTTTTGAAATGTATTAATATCCTCGGCATTTCTTATCTCCAAATAAAGTTTCATATCGTCCGCATAAATTAGTATTTTCAGTTTTTTGAGAATGAAGGAGATATCGTTCACGTATAAAATAAACAATAGAGGGCCTAAATGAGAGCCTTGTGGAACTCCTGAGGTGACTTTAATTGGATTAGATTGCTTTCCTTTAAATTTAATTATTTGCTGACGTTCGGAGAGATATGATTCTAACCAAGTAAATAGCCCAGGCTCAATGCCGATCTTTGTCAATTTATAAAGTAACATTGGGATGTCAATGCGATCAAATGCTTTACTAAAGTCTGTATAAAGTGCCTCCACGTAGTTTCCATTATCCATTGCAATCAGTGTATAATTAATAAATTCTAGTAAGTTTGTTGAGGTCGAACGACTTTTGAAGAAGCCATGCTGGAGGTTGGAAATTCTGTTTTTTATTTGAAGAAATATTTTTTCGTTAATGATTGATTCGAAAAGTTTCGGAATACAGGAGATTATAGATATCCCACGATAATTACGTACGTCAGATTTTTTGCCAGATTTATATATAGGCACTAAAAAAGATTTTTTCCATATTTTAGGGAACTGTCCAGATTGCAAAGACATATTAAACAGCCAGAACAATGGGGCAGTTAACTCGGTTGCTAGGTTTTTCATAAATAATGGTGGGATTCCATCAGGGCCAGAACCTTTTGATACATCTAAATATTTTAGAGAATTGAAAATGTCTTCCACTATGACATGATTGACACTAATATCCAAAGGAAAATCGGGAAGAAAAGCGAAGTAATCGCGATCACGGTTTTGTTCAGAAAAAGTCGTATATATTTCTTGGAAGAATGTTGCAAATAGGTTGCAGATTTCTTCCGAGCTATCACGTACGTTGTCATCCAAGTGCATTGTTGATGGGAAATTGTCTGATTTTAATTTAGTTTTGACGCAGTTGAAAAAATTCTTTGGACAAGATTTGATCTGCTGTTCCGTTTTTGAGTTACAATCCGCAAGTGCAGAATCTATGGCCATATTCAGTTTATCGCAAATGTCGAAATATTTTTCCAAGTGCTCATTATTTTGGTTTTTCTTATATAGCTTATGGGCTTTTTGCTTCCTATTTTTCAAACTCTTAATTTGTCTATTATACCAAACGGGGTGCTTCGAGTTGCCGTGTCGTCTTTTTTTTCTTAATAGGCACCTCTTCATGAATTATCTTGAAAATAATTTTGTAAAATACGTCCACAGCGGTTACAATATTTCCTTCATTTCTAAGGCTATTTTGCCAGTCGACACTACTTAGCTTCCGCCTGATATTGTTATAATTGGCTTTATGGTATTCAAAGACTTCCTCAAAGTCACAATCGCTGGGTTTTTGAATTTCATGGATGAATAAGGAAAATTCAATAGCAGTATGAAATGCTTCATTTTTCCACAAAGGAGTTAGGGATTCAGATACACAGAAGTCTTCCTGAATGTTTGTAAATAAAAGATCAAGATAGCAATTCTGTCGATTTTTTACGTGATTTATTTGATTTAGTCCTATGCTAGCAGTTTTGTCGAAAATATACTGCAATGTTTCGTTTTCTCCCACCACTGGGATTAAAATATGTTCGTTTTCAGAGTCCGGAATAAAATCTGCGTTGCGTCGGACCACTGTTTGCTTCCATCGAACATGTCCGGAGTGATCTTAACATGAGAAGCACGTGATACAATACTTGGCACATGTTCATTCGGGCCATGTATGATTGACACATCGTCATAACCGTCGTTTCCTTCGGACAGCATCGAGCGGTCGGCTTGTTGAACACCAGAAACATTCGGATCGGCTACTGGTACGCAGGCATGGGAAAATTCACTCATTCGTTTGATTGCATCTGATAGCCACTCATCCTTGGTTCAGCCGCACACAATCATCATAGTGAGCATGGAGCAACGAACCATGAGAGAATGCGATGAATCCTCTCTCCACCACCATGTTTGTGCACTCCGAACGGTCAGCGAACGCACTATGTAAGTGAGTGGTTAAAGAAATACTTGAAACGAACCGAACGTCAGCAAACAGGCAGGACTTTAATTCTGGATGAATCAAAATTCGCTCACTCATCGAATGCATTTGTTGACTCATTCAGAGGGTTCCTTGTATGTAATTCCAATAATAAGTATAAGGTGCTGTATATATCGTTTACGTAGAGCTGTAGGAATTAGATTTTTCTTTAAACTTCTTGTTCGGCTCGGAAGCCTTTTGGTGATTATAAGCCGGGAAATTACATGAAAATATAGCACAGTTTGAATACTGTGTCTGTGACATATGACTTCTATAATAATCATTGCTTCATAGGCAAGGACTCGATGTCGCTTTTGGGAATGATTTGAGATAGTATCGTCGCATTCGGAAAGCGATAGAAATTGTTAAATTTAAAATTAATTCTTTTAAAAGGCTAACGCGATGTTTATATAAACAAATTCGTTATACCGCTAAGGAGCGTAATTTCCTCACCCTTCGTAGTAGCAATCGCACAGCTGTTTAGTATAGTAAATTAAATTCGATGTTTTACATATGGCACAAGTACCTCTAAAGTCATTGAAAAGAACTTTTGGAAAATCAAAATTGAACGTGAAATATAAAGAGCTAAAATTGGCGTAAAGTCACCCCCACAAGGGGGCTACTTTACGCCAAATTTTTTTTTTTCGCAAAATCATGTTAACTCCTTGATTTATTGTTATTGATTATGCTCGTTATTTATGTGTGAAAACAAATGAATGTAGTGCTCGTAAAAATAAAAGGGTGTGTTCAAAAACTGCGTACCACGCATCCAATAACCTTGTTTTGGAGAGTCGATAAGTCCTACAATGGAAAAGGCAAGCCGAGAAAAAAGCTCTACATGATATACTTGATATTGATGATATTTAGCCTTAAGAATTAGACTACCTTGTTTTAGTATTTTTCTAAGAGTAGTTTTAATTGTGTTACGGAGTGCAAAGGCTTTTCCAACAGAAACGTTTTAATGGTCAGGTCAGTTCATCCATCTTTTATGACATATCCATTTATAATATGACGAATTTCGCGCCAACTCGAACAAATGTTGGCAGCACCCTCTCAGATTTTAATGAAACTTTCTGTACATGAGAAATTTGTCACAAAAAGCCACTTAGCATACTTTGTTTTTCCAAAAATGATCTAGACAAGCTTTCTAACAATGATAAATCCTACAAAAAATTTAGAAGCTATTTTCGCAAAATTAGTCATTAGTTGAGCACTTTCAAGCAAAAAAAGTTATTTGAAACAAACTTTTCCTTGTCCAAACTGATTTTTTAGTGTATTTTTATCGAAAACTAAACCAATGAAAGTCATAATCATCTCAGAATCCAATAAAACTCAGTTTGTCAAAAGATATTGTCCAATTTAGCAATTAAGGGTGTTTATACGCGATTAAAGAGTTTTTAAACTATATGGGGTTGGCTCGATCGGTAGTTACCGAAGAAGCTGGTTCCAGTAAAGCACATTCAGAATTTAAGCTGGCTTGAGGTTTCTGTCAGAATTTCGAATCAAATAAAACAACCGATCGCGGCTCATTGCTTCATTTAAAACTGATTGTGGCTGGTTTGACTAGGATTGATTAGTATTTACTGGTATATTCCGTTGGGATCATTTTAGATGTTTTGATGCATTTTTTTCAAATTTACCCTTTGGTCGTTATAACACCTCGTTCACTATTTTTGAACTTTATAACCTTGAATGTCATGTGCGTCATGATATCCAAAGCCATTGTTTAATATTGTGGTTGTAGTTGAAAACTGGAAAATCCAACCAGACACAATCGTATTTTCTTTTGTTTTTAGCAATGGAACACACTACTCCCGACGTCGTGAATTAGCATTGAACAAAAGAGAAAAAAATTGTTTCTGATAGGATTTTCCAGTTTTCAACTGTAACGATAATATTTTAACTGCACAAAAGATAGACAGAATAATGAATCGGGGGCAAGTCCGACACCGTGGGTAAGCCCTACACCCCATAACTTTTCCCAGATATCAAATTTTAAATCATACAATAATAACAGGATATCATTAGTACGATTATTTTGAGTATTTCGAGACACATATATGCCATATAGATTCATCCAACGTCACAAAATAAACAAAATATGCGAAAACAAAGTTGATGCGCACTTGGATGTTATTTTTAGTTGAAACATTTTAGGGTTTTAACAGCACAAAAGCTTTGAGAATTACCAGTATTTTGCCGCACATTCTAATCTATTCTGCCGAATTGTTGATCAACAGAGTTCCGAAAAATCATAACACGAACCGGATAGCTCACTACAAAAGGGTATGTTACTTTTAAGTGAATGAGTCTTAGTAACAGGGGATATATTCTTCTTGCAGAACAGATCTTACTTCTTAGAATGGCTTCACAAGCGGTAATAAAGCTAGAAAAGATTAATGGGGAAAACCAAGTGTTGAACATTATTTATTCACACCACACATTCGTATGCTTTTCCTCTTGCTACGCGATGATATTCCAGAAAGCATGCATTTGCATCACACATACTCATATACACATAATTACACTTTATCACACATACACAACACATTTTTAATGAAAAAATTGGACAAAAAGAAAGCTAACAAGGGTGTCGCTCTTGCCACTTCGGGGTGTCTTACCCGCAGCGTTTTTAAAATGTTATTTTTCTCCTTTTGGAAACCAATAATTTTTAATGAATCCAATTTTTTGAAACACTGAAAAAAATATATCTTGTTAAGAACCATCTAAACAAGGATTATGCACAGAATTTACAATTTTTGGAGCTTCGTGGTATTTTAGAAAAATGATTGCGCTTAGGGTGTCGGACTTGCCCCCGGTTCCCCTATTGAAATAGTAAAAAGTACTTCAACATCAGCCCGGGGACAACTTGACAGCTCCCATATAATGAACTCCTAAGCAAACTTAGTGGTGATTTGGTGATGTCATGGCGACTCGAATGGAACAAAATTTAAAAAAGGCGCACCCCAACTATTATTTTCTATATCTGTAAAAAATTAACAATTTAGGCATTTCTATCACCAAATTTATTTCGCTCTTCAAATTAGAAACTGACCATACCTTAACAGAAACATAGATTCCATTTTTGATCTACAAAATCCAAGAAAAATAAATCGATTTTCAGAAATACAAGAAGATGGCTTTCAAAATCGAGCCACTTCCACTTATATTGAAATTTCCGAAAATCTTCGGGATCGAACCAACATGAAATCCTCCGGTAGACGCCGTTCAATTAGTTTTCTGTCGGGCTGGAGCTGAGTAATATGCGAAATGAATTCTGAAGGGATCAGTACCAAAACCATCGCAAAATTTTTTGGAAAGAATTATTGAAAAAGTCGAACAAAACTCTGGCAAGAGTCGAACATAATTGTTTATTCCTGGCAGTATTCTTGCTAAAACCGGGCACTACCGGTTTGCTGCCAGAATTCTGGTAAAAGCGCACAAATTATATCCAAAACCAATGTTGCTAACTGTGTACAAAATCCTACATATTTCGTTTATATTCCCAAACGAAATTCTAGAATTCTTGACGTTCTTAATTAATTTGAAATAAGATGTCATATGTTCACGAATTGTTAGGCTTGGTGATTTACTTTTATTGGCCAAAATGCTTTTCATTTATATTTCTCGGGCAAAAAGCACAAATGATTTACCGATTACACACTTCACACAACAATAAAACAAAAAAACAACGACTTCCAGTAAAATTTATAATAAGATTTATGTACCTTGCTGACAGTTTCCAATACAGACACTTTATATAACTAGCGGAGAGAAAAACAGTAAAACTAGCAACCATGGATGTAAACTGGCAGCAAGGAAGCTCCCATAAGCTTTGCATGGGCTTCCCCTTGCACTTCCCCTACAAAAACCCTCATGCTCGATTGGCTGCACTTTTTGACCTCTACAAAGGATAGAGAACCGATTGAACGATTCAATGATTGGATATGATGATTGAATCAAGATTAGACTCATCGAGTGACTCGCGAACCAAAACAATAATATTCCAATCTGATTCACTCACATCCAAACAACATTCTTAGAAAATATTGAGAGAATGAGAGGCTCTCCGACATAGAACGAACGGGAGTCAATTGAGTGCCGCACAGCTGCTATCGCTAATGAGCTTTGCGACAAGCTCAGTGTATACTTCCTAGCGTTTACTTCGTGAGACAAACACAACGGTTGGTAGCATGAGATGTATCAGAAGATGAATACAGATGAATGAATTTCGAATGTATTTTTCCCATACCTGCTGGTACGGTGTCGCAGCGTTTACCGGACTCATGTGGGGAACTATGAGTTATGGGTGCTCCAGTTTTTGCGCCCACGCAGGAGCGGATCCAGAAAAAAATTTCGAAGAGGGTCCGAAAGTTCTATTTTGAAATTTTCATTGTACAATACGAAATATGTAATACCCTCATTTAATTAACATCAGTTTTGGTGGTTGAATCTGGTTTTCAGTTTATAGCGAATTTAAATTAGAAACAATTTTAAAATCTCTCAAGGCGTTAAAAATGTTCGGGGGGGGTCCGGGCCCCCAGGACCCTCCCCCTGGATCCGCCACTGCGCCCATGGTTTAAAGTTAACATGGGATTTCGTATGGAAGAGTCGCCCGGTACCTTCTAAAAATAAATAGATATCTGATTTTTATAGGAAACTAGCTAATACCCATCGCGCGTTGCTGCGACACTCTGCGAAATAGGAGGAAAACACAATTTGTTCCAAAGCGCCATCTGGCGGGCAAATAATCTCCAACTAATAGCACGCAAACACGCCCCATACCAAATACCTACTGTGTGCAAATTTTTACGGAAATCGGTTAAGCCGTTTGGGAGTCTATAAATCATATACATACAAACATTGACTTTTATATATATAGATAGATAGATAGATAGATAGATAGATAGATAGATAGATAGATAGATAGATAGATAGATAGATAGATAGATAGATAGATAGATAGATAGATAGATAGATAGATAGATAGATAGATAGATAGATAGATAGATAGATAGATAGATAGATAGATAGATAGATAGATAGATAGATAGATAGATAGATAGATAGATAGATAGATAGATAGATAGATAGATAGATAGATAGATAGATAGATAGATAGATAGATAGATAGATAGATAGATAGATAGATAGATAGATAGATAGATAGATAGATAGATAGATAGATAGATAGATAGATAGATAGATAGATAGATAGATAGATAGATAGATAGATAGATAGATAGATAGATAGATAGATAGATAGATAGATAGATAGATAGATAGATAGATAGATAGATAGATAGATAGATAGATAGATAGATAGATAGATAGATAGATAGATAGATAGATAGATAGATAGATAGATAGATAGATAGATAGATAGATAGATAGATAGATAGATAGATAGATAGATAGATAGATAGATAGATAGATAGATAGATAGATAGATAGATAGATAGATAGATAGATAGATAGATAGATAGATAGATAGATAGA
Organism: Topomyia yanbarensis; assembly: GCF_030247195.1. Classification (NCBI taxonomy): domain Eukaryota; kingdom Metazoa; phylum Arthropoda; class Insecta; order Diptera; family Culicidae; genus Topomyia; species Topomyia yanbarensis. The sequence goes on along the minus strand of NC_080671.1, from coordinate 368,405,363 downwards.
TAGATAGATAGATAGATAGATAGATAGATAGATAGATAGATAGATAGATAGATAGATAGATAGATAGATAGATAGATAGATAGATAGATAGATAGATAGATAGATAGATAGATAGATAGATAGATAGATAGATAGATAGATAGATAGATAGATAGATAGATAGATAGATAGATAGATAGATAGATAGATAGATAGATAGATAGATAGATAGATAGATAGATAGATAGATAGATAGATAGATAGATAGATAGATAGATAGATAGATAGATAGATAGATAGATAGATAGATAGATAGATAGATAGATAGATAGATAGATAGATAGATAGATAGATAGATAGATAGATAGATAGATAGATAGATAGATAGATAGATAGATAGATAGATAGATAGATAGATAGATAGATAGATAGATAGATAGATAGATAGATAGATAGATAGATAGATAGATAGATAGATAGATAGATAGATAGATAGATAGATAGATAGATAGATAGATAGATAGATAGATAGATAGATAGATAGATAGATAGATAGATAGATAGATAGATAGATAGATAGATAGATAGATAGATAGATAGATAGATAGATAGATAGATAGATAGATAGATAGATAGATAGATAGATAGATAGATAGATAGATAGATAGATAGATAGATAGATAGATAGATAGATAGATAGATAGATAGATAGATAGATAGATAGATAGATAGATAGATAGATAGATAGATAGATAGATAGATAGATAGATAGATAGATAGATAGATAGATAGATAGATAGATAGATAGATAGATAGATAGATAGATAGATAGATAGATAGATAGATAGATAGATAGATAGATAGATAGATAGATAGATAGATAGATAGATAGATAGATAGATAGATAGATAGATAGATAGATAGATAGATAGATAGATAGATAGATAGATAGATAGATAGATAGATAGATAGATAGATAGATAGATAGATAGATAGATAGATAGATAGATAGATAGATAGATAGATAGATAGATAGATAGATAGATAGATAGATAGATAGATAGATAGATAGATAGATAGATAGATAGATAGATAGATAGATAGATAGATAGATAGATAGATAGATAGATAGATAGATAGATAGATAGATAGATAGATAGATAGATAGATAGATAGATAGATAGATAGATAGATAGATAGATAGATAGATAGATAGATAGATAGATAGATAGATAGATAGATAGATAGATAGATAGATAGATAGATAGATAGATAGATAGATAGATAGATAGATAGATAGATAGATAGATAGATAGATAGATAGATAGATAGATAGATAGATAGATAGATAGATAGATAGATAGATAGATAGATAGATAGATAGATAGATAGATAGATAGATAGATAGATAGATAGATAGATAGATAGATAGATAGATAGATAGATAGATAGATAGATAGATTTGTCAAGGAAACAACGTCTCGAAGACCGCGCAACGATCAGGGGCTTGTGTGAAAAGTTATTAAGCAAAAATCGATTGATGCCCTGAAGCTTAATGTAAATTTAAATTTTTATAGCATCACTGCTGCTGACGGTAGAATTTTATACAAAAATTTTAACTTACTTTTATTATGTACAAAAGAAGCCTCAATTTATCCCTCAAAACTCTTGTGAAGTAGTTCCAAAAATTGATTTAGACGCATTAAGAGAATATCAAAACAAAAGTGCATATAGTTAAACAACCAGCAGCAGTGGTGCTAGAAAAAATTAATATTCTATCAATCGTCAGAGCATCAATCGGATTCTGCTTAATAACTTTTTTCTCAAGCCTCACAACGTTCCATGGTCTTCGAGACTTTGTTTCTTTGTTAAATTTCTTCTAAAAGCCACACAACGATTTATTTTTAGGAGGCAATGGGCGACTTCTGGAGGAATTATTTTGTGAAAGTTAATATTTTCCCATACAAAATCCCATGTAAACTTTAAACAGTGGGCGCAAAAATATAGTTTCAGGGATCGAGCTCAAAATTTGCACAGTTGTTCTAGGACCCAAATTGAACCTGAAAAGTTGCTCGGAGCAGAAATCTAATGTTTGTCCCACCCTACTGTATATCGATTACACTAGCAGCCAATCAAAAAAGGCAAAACTGTGCGAATAAACTGTATAATGTAATCGTACCTTAAGGCATGTCGTTAAACGATCAAAGTTACTTTTAAAGTTTATTTGAATTACCAATTAGACAAGAATTGTTTCATGCAATCTTGTTCGGCAAATTTTAACGATTTGCGCCAATTCTACACGAAAGCACGAAAGCTATCAAACTGGTACTCACGTGAATATTATGTCAAGCAGTTCCCCGATCAGTCCGTTATGCTTCAGTGGAGTATCCGCCACTTCGCAGATCGTTCGTAGCAAACATGCACGCCCATTCGGACTCCAGGAACCGATCATTTTTTCCAACAGCTGATACAGCTGAACCCGACTGTTGTCCATAAAATTACTATCACCAAAATCACGATTTTTAAAATAACTTTCCGGAATCGGGTAAATTATCTTCGCAGGAACTGGATAATTTGCCTGACAATTAATCGCCAAATTCACACTTCGCTTCACTCGATGCTGGAATTTGACGGGCGCCACAAAAGAAAATACCGCCTTCACAACACCACCCCACGGCAGGAATGTGAGAAAACGTTTCTGCCGTTGGTGCACTTCTTGTCCCGGTTCTGTATCGTTTGAACTGCATGCATCGACGCGGAGGCTGCTGACCGCGAGAACAACTAAAATGAACAGCAAACAGCGGTGATACCGGTATTTGTTGGATGTCATTTTGATTCCGAAATTGCTCGATTCTATTTGACCAAACTTTATTTGCGTTAGTGGCTTTTATAGACTTTGCTGGGATTTTTGAATGAATGCGTTTATTTGAGATTTCTCTGTGAAATATAACCCTTTAAGAGTTTATATGTAAGACAGGTTATAATTTTTAAATCATTTTGAATGAAGAGGATTACAATATTGATCACAATAACTGCTTTCGTTGCAAGATTACAGGAACAAAATAATAAATCACTACACACTTAATTTTTTCTACCGAGTTTCAGTTTATCGCATATTTTGCCGAAATCTCAACAGCTGATATTTCAGTAAACAATTTTTTGGTTGAGATCTCAGTAAAAGTAACGTTTCATAGCTGATACTCGGAAAATATTTCACCGATAATCAGCTAACAAATCTCACTTTACTGAGATATCAGTTTCTAAATTTGCTGACTACAGTGTGTGTGTACCTTTTGTTCTTTTTATTTTATTGTATTTTGAATCCAAGTATTTACTGTCACTATGACTGACCCCATCGCTGTCATTGTCATACTACTTTACACCCTAAGCCAGTGTGTTCCGTCGGTTTCATTCCGCATGGGAGGCATCTTACCTACACTAGACAGGCGGCTCCTCTATCTATACCCACAAAAGTCCCAACTTTTGTATTTGTTGTATATTTAATGATAGATTTTATATTCGATTTCAGTTGATGAAGTTACTAGGTGAAAAATTAGCCCATCATGGATTGACGTTCGTATCAGATCCCTCAAACGTCAATGAAGCGGATACATCACCATCTCAACCAACTTAAATGAAGCTGTTGACAATGAAGAGCCTAACCAATGAATCAATACAACCAGTACCTGGAAAATGAAAACGTTGATGTTGAAATCGATTTCATAGAAGCTGAGGGCGAAGAAGATAAAATGGCTGTTCTGGCGTATCAACAAATATAGTGTATGGATTCGCAAGACACTGAATATTTGGAAAACCATTCAAAAGAGCTTGAAGTGCAGTGCTCTGCAGAACCTGCAATAAATGAGATGGACGATGCAGAATGCGCTCAGCTGGAAGTCCCGTGTACCACAGAACCTGCGGTAAATGAGGCATACCACTCAGATCGCGTTGACCTTGAAGGGCAGTACTCTCTACAACTTCCGTTAAATGATGTGAACCACTTCGATCGCACGGAGCTATACATTGTTGAATATGATGTGGATGAGAATTCGAAGGAACCTGATACTCCAGCTATTAATGATCTGGCACCCACAGTTGTCCAAGAAAAGCAATTGAACTACTGGCATGTGTAGTATTGAAAGTTAAAGGAAGTGAATGTTCATATGAAAAATCAACCGAAATCGTTGAAAAAAGAATCCACAATCTTGAGTTAGCAAAAGCATCTTCCCACGATTATGCGTCGTGGATTATGCCCTTCGTATACGAAAGGAGCTCCTTGCACTGAAGGACAAGCAACAAATTCCAGGTGTAAGTAAAAATTTTGCTATATAATGAGCTTTCACAAATTCGTTTAACTATCCATTCAATCACAAAGAAGTGACATCCATCTCGTGCGTTAAAGGGGCGTAAACAATAACGGTGTATTCATAAGTAAATCAGATATCCACACCCGGTGCGCTATTCCTTCAATTGGTCACACATAAATGTTTGTTCTATATGATTCAATGGTCAGATAGCCTTGAATAAAAAGCTTTCAAAATATAGACAAATTGCACTTGCACTCGGATCCTTAGTATTGAGTCTAAGTTACTTTACTTCTCTTCCAATCATAATAGGGTTATTAAATGAAGAATAAAATTCTCCTTTTATAACAGACTATACCGACTTATACCGACAAAGCTCATCTTTCTAAATATGACAATGTTCAACCTTTAAAACATCAGAATGATTTTTGAAAGATTTTCAAACTATCGATTTTCCTTGACAGTGAATTTAACCACATAGGTTAGCATTTTTGACAGGTTTCCCAACAAAAAGATAGGGATCAAGGTAGATGAACTTTCATGATAATTCAATTTTGAAAAAAAAAATTATTTGTTATTTTGCGTACGAAGAAGTGAAAAAAAGTTCGAATACGAATCTTTAACGTCAGCTGCATCGGAAAAAATTAAAAACAGCTTATAGCTTCATGACCCAATTATTATTATTATTATATATTGTCTTCGAATTAATAAATTTTCGTACAGACTGAAATACTATACTAACTTAAACCCTTTTTTCAATTTGAACATTTCTCTACTTAAGTTAAAGTCAAAATGATGAAAAACGCAATTGAAGAGCTGACAGTAAACATCTACCGGGTTATTCTGGCCGTACTGCGTGCGATGAGTAGAGCGCCGAAAGAAGTCCATTCTCCGCAGAGACCTACCAGGAACGTTGAAGTCCAGCTTAGCGAGAAGCAGAGGGCAGTCAATGTTGTCAGCGAGAAGATCGAACACAAAAAGTCGCTGCAGAAAAACTCTCCTGTTTCGTAGCGTAGGCAGGTTGATAAGAGCACAACGATGCTCATACGGTGGTAGTTCAAATCGATTTCGCCAGGGAAGCCGTCGAAGGGCATACCGGAGGAAGCTCTTTTGCACCCGTTCTATGCGATTAATGTGTACGGTGTGATACGGGGCCCAAACGATAACTCCATACTCTAGAATGCTGCGTACCAGACTGATGTACAGTGCCTTCAGGCAGTAGATGCCGTTGAAATCTTGGGTGTTTCGTTTGATGAGTCCTAGTACTGCATAGGCTTTAGCAGTTACTGCATTGAAGTGTTCGATGAAACGTAGCTTACGGTTAGGTATAACACCAAGGTCCCTGATTGATGAAACTCGTTTTACTGGGGCAGCGCTCACTGCATACTCAAACGTAATTGGCGAGAGTATTCGTGTGAATGTGATTATGTTGCATTTCTGAATGTTTATAGTCATTCCGTTTCTATCACACCAACTCATGATCCTATCTATGTCCATCTGAAGTGCACAACAATCTACCAAAGTTGTTATGATGCGATAAATTTTCAGATAATCTGCGTACATTACCTTACACGATGTCAATTCGCTGCAAATGTCATTCACAAAGAGCACGAAGAGAAGAGGTCCAAGGTGACTCCCTTGAGGTACACCCGAGGTGATGTCGAAAGGCTCTGAAAGTACAGTTCCAAGTCGCACAGATGCACTGCGGTTTGTAAGGTACGAGAAGATCCAATTGGTCAGCCAGTCCAGAAATCCGATTCGCCTCAACTTTTCAACAGCTAGCTGATGAGGAAGGCGATCGAAGGCTTTGGATAAATCTTCATACACTGCATCAATTTGTTGTCGATTCTCTAATTTATCAATCCTCGTTGACACATAGCTCATTAAGTTCGTCGTTGTTGAGCGCTTTCTAACAAACCCATGCTGATCTGTAGTGATGATGTGTTTTACTGCAGGGTAGATAATATCTAACAGCATACTTTCAAAGACTTTTGGGAGGCAGCTCAGGATTGAAATTCCCCTGTAATTTATGACGTCATGGACGTTACCGGCCTTATGAATTGGTGTTATTAAAGCCTCCTTCCACTTGGCGGGAAAAATACTTTCACCGAGAGAGCGATTGAAAAGCATGGATATCGGTACAGAATGAAGAGCATTCCTTGATGAAACATGGTTGTATTCCGTCCGATCCTGGTCCCTTTGAACCGTCAACACCACGTAGATTGGTGTAAATAAGCCCAAAATTGCTTCGGCTCGTCCTTCATGTTACTCTCAAGTCGTGAAACGTATGATCGAAAGCAAGATGCATTGAATGATTGAAATTGCCGTTTACGAGCCTTCCCTAACCGATTTCGCAGATTGCGCAGCTCATCGTTCCACCAGGGGCGTTTATTTGTGCAACGGCGTTTTCGCCTTCTCAGGGACACGTGTTGTTGAAAAATTAAGTCCAATTCACGATAAAACCTGTCCACAGCCTCGTCGAGAGTACCCAGTGATAATATTTCAATCCAATTGATGTTTGAGATTCTCGCATTTAGCTTGTCATAATCGCATTGATTAAAATCATACCACACATCTACATCGTCAATCACTGGTGAACCGTAAAGAGTCTCAATGGTCAAAACAAACGGATGATGATGACGATCCAATTTCATTAGCGGTACGGGTGGTTCTAGCATTTCAAAATAACTGGCACTACTTACAAAGGCTAAATCAAGTAATCTTCCATTGTCATTCGTCAGCTAGTTTACTTGTTGTAAACCAGAAGCGATCATAGTTTCGACAAACAACAGCTCGTGCTCAGAGGATGCATTATTAGGGATAAAGCATCCTATTTCGTCATCAAAGCTCCAGCGTAGCAACGGTAAAATATAATCACCGAGAACAACAATTAACAATTAACACCGTTATTATTATTGAGCGACGAATACAAAATTCGATCTAAAGTGGCTTGTATAGCAAAAGCAAATGGGCTTACTGTTCGTTCGAATCGCTTTCGAACGAATCTCGCATTCGTCATAAACAAGAATAAGAGTGTGTATAAGCCTACCCAGTAGTCTGATTTTCCGTTAAATGTGTGAATTAAAAATAATGTAATAAAACTACCCACCACAGTACAGCCGGAAATGAGCCGGAATTCTGGCTGGTTCTAATTCGTATTCCGGCTCCAGTGACAAAACCGATTCTAACCGCATTGTATCTGTTCAAGTTTTTCAGCGAATTCGGAGCGTACGAGCGGGTTGAACTTCCTTGCCCAAATAGTTGGGTGAAGTATTCGTCGGCATTAATGAGCTATTCATTCCAGTTGTAGTGTCGATCATATTCGCAGTCTTGTTCATATACATCTATTTTACTCTACATGCCCAAAAAAAATTCTATGACATAAAAAATTATTATGTGAAAAATAAAATGTGGATACGATTTAATTAATGAGATGTTGGGATTACGCCTTAACCCTCCGGCACTCGCGCCGTTGCATTTTGTGCAACCTCTTCAGAAAATCTAGCGAAATTTTCTTTCAGCACTAGCGGCTGGTCATTCGGGGAGCCATTCGCGCGAGTGCCGGAGGGTTAAGATTCTAATTTTCAAGATTTCGCTATTCCATCACGTGTCACTAGGCTCGTAGCACTTATCCTAGAATTCTCATGAACGAGTCAAAATAGGTTGCATCACAGAGAACAGACATATAAGCTGGAACAAACTTTCCCGAAAAACCTGTGTAAACATTAAAATAAAAATACGTTAAAAATCACCATCGCATACTGGTTCGCATACGTGAGTAACTATTGTATCCAAGTTTGCACACAAGTCCTGTACAGCGATTGCTTGCCGACCGAAGCGTCGACCAGTGGCAAGTTACTACTTGCTGTTGTCATTTCAAAGCGACAGTTATATTTCTTACACAAGTTGAAAACTTTACTTGTATGTCAGTTCTCAGTAGTCGCATGTCTGATAAAATACAAGATCATAGCTTCGCAAGGTGATTGTACTAGCTTGTTTTTTTAACCCTAGACGGTGCACTGGGGTATTAATGTACCCCACGCCTTCTATGGAGCCGTGTGAAGATGAGAATTCGGCATTTGCCGACCTGGGACCCTAACCATAATTCAGTTTAGAGTTCCTAGTAAGAGTAGGAAAAGACGGTATAGCCAGGTTGCTTATAGCCTTCGTGGAAGCAGGTGTCAAAGTTGGCGTGGGGTACATTTGTACCCCAGTGTAGGGGAACTGGTGGTAAAATGAACACGTTAAGCAAAGTCATTATTTTCTAACTAATAAGTGATTGAGATACTACAATCACCTTATACGTTTCTTGTTAAACATGTTTTGTACATATTTCGTGAAAATACTTCGACATAAACACAAGTTTTCAAACATTATTCTTGATTTCAAAACATGTCCAAAAGATAGACATGTTTATAGCGTGTGGGTAAAATGAACATGTGCTGGTGGTAAAATGAACACCTTCTAGTGACCTGCAAAATGTTTTGTATGTATGCAATGCTTAAGGCCCAAACGCAATGGCGACGGAAGCGGAACGGCAACGGTACGCGGAATTGTCGCGATTTGTACTAAAAAAAACCGCGACCATTGCCGCGTATTCAAAACGCAATGAACATCAGCGGTTAGAGCGCGGTTAGCGCTTGACATTTCTTTGTTGACAAATTTGGACCAAACCAAAGCGACTTTTCTTTTACAAAGCTCATCGCAGTGAATGTCTGCTTTACCAATCGTGGTCGGTCCACTCGATTCCTTGATTAATACAGCAAAGATGTAGTAAATAATGGCACAGGACTACCGATACTATCCAGTCGAACTACAATGCGACAATCTTGTTCACGGATTCTAATACAAAAATTGGTTTAATCATTGCATGCTCGAATAATATAAACCTGGTTTAATCATGTGAAATATTTTTGTTAGACTGTCCTTGATGCTTTCACTGAAGGGGGAAACCTAATAAACATCGTATGGTTTAAGAACCTAACGACCTGTTCAGGGTATCATCCAAACAATAAGTGGAATCGATGGACTATATGGGTTAAAGTTTGTGTATAATATTTTTTATTAGGGAATAGATTAGATATCTGCTGATTGATTGCAATAGCTTCGTCTGCTGCGGGGTCGCAATGTAGATTTGGATAAAAATATAAATTATGGATAGCGTAACGCCAAATATTCAGGTCATGGCAAGAAATTAGTATAGCCATGTCGGAATTCGGTAGAACAATTCGCATGACATCTATGTTTTTTAAAGAAAAACGGTTGTCAATTCTACCAAGTGGGTGCTATCGAAGGACATAGACATTCACATCGCATTTTTCAAAATAGCTGATCATACAACTTCTTTGCTGCGTTTAGGGAATCCGAAACTAAACTGATTAAAATAATGAAGAACGCCAATAAAGAAACGAACAATGAAGAACGCCATCGAATCGAAAGGATCCAACGCACCGACTTCAGATCATTTGACCAAACCTGTAACCGAATCATGAGAACATTAGAATCGCAGGTTTGATTATATTCAAAACTTTCTACCAAAGACCCAACCATGAACCGGTATCTTTGATATACTGCAGATAAATGGTTTACGTACCGTATCCGGTAGCGGGTTTCTCCTTTTCAATCAAAGTCAATTGGTTTATCCTGGCTAACGCTTGCTTTGTACACTTGCTTGCAAAGTGGCTTACGAAGTTGGTCTGTGCATCCAAATGATTTTTCGCGTTCGTCAGAACGTAAACTGTGAGCAAAACTAGAGTAATAAGAAACGTAGCTGTCTAGTAGATAAAATAACCACGGGTCCGTACTATGCCCACCGATGAACCGACGTGCCAAAGAGAACAAATAATGCGCCAGTTGTCCTAATTGTTTAAATTAAAATACTTTGTTACACTAGTGGCATCTGTATAATGGTTCGTGTGGTAGACGTCGATAAATCAACAGTACGCAAAATCCAAAGTGTATTGACGTTGTACCAGATATGCTAGAACGAACAAACTATCTTTTATTCTTGTTAAACAATCGTTTCTTATCTTTCCCAGCTTTTTATTATCTTTTGTATGCACTATCTCACAAAACTGTTCGTTAAAAGAACAAAAAGTAATAGAGATCTTTTCTAATGCGTACAGTTTCAACAGTGAATTTTGTTCATGTTTTTCATGCCGCCATCTTTGAATTTCATCTGGTCCATTAGTACGGCACGCGAAAATTGCTTACTTGGGTTCGATTCCCAAACCCGCACATATGGTTGGAGATTTTTAGAAAAAAGCTTTTTCTACCGCAAAAAAGACGAATGACCCTAAAGTTAAAACCTGTAAAATCGAATGAAACAAAAAAGCTGCTTAATAGCAGTTCACTATCTGCCCAACCTAAATATCCGCAATACAATACGTTAGATTCCACTGAATATGGAATCCGGTGAATTTGAATTAAAACAGTCTGTTTACCGCGTTTTCGACTGCCGCTATTTTTGATTTTTTTCAAAAAAAATGCGGTTTTGTTGTTTTAGTACAACGCCGCGTTTACCGTTCCGCCATCATTGCGGACAACCGCATTGACTTGCATGTATTCAAAATTATAATTGACAGCCGCTTTTCGTTACCGTTCCGCTTCCGTCGCCATTGCGTTTAGGCCAACGTTGAAAATCATTTTCCGAGCAATGCTGATGTCCCAGCGGCTCATGAGCATTGCATACACACAGGGCATTTTGTAGCCAAAAAAACTTGTCACGGAAAAATTAAATTTTCATGTAATACTAACCAATTTACAATTCTGTGACATCGAAACACATCTACAAACTTCGGATTATTCATAGGTGTTTAAACTTTAAGGATCTGTTGAAGAACAGTGAAGATATAGCAACTTCAACTTAGCGATTAATTTTGAGGCTTGGTACTTGGAGCAGCAAGATGGTTCATATTACCCCCACTACAACCTGTTCATTTTACCCCCTAAGACGTTTTATTTTCAAACAGCCATTCCGATTGAGCCAATTTGTCCTGATCCCTACTTATTGCTGTGAAATATCGGCAAGAGGTTCAGTTACTGTCATGTAACACCATTTTCATAATAAAATTAAAATTTCACTACAAAAGACCTTATATTCTACATGCCGAATTTAACAGCAGCGACAAACATGACTGCCGATTTTGGTTTTCATCTTATTTATTTCACATTCGACAGCTTTTTATCAAAAGAAATGATTTCAATATCCTTTGAATACTTGGTAGGTCACGTTTCTGTAAAGTTTGTTCTAAATTTAAATAACATTGACTTCATACTATGTTGCGTTTCGGCTTCGCCTCATCAGAAACCGACACTAACACATTGTCGGAATAGATTAGCGCCGGCTTGACGCAAATCCCTTAAAACTAAAACACACTATGTGTTTCAATCAAACGACTGATCAAACGTGATGTCCCGTTCGAGCAGAAGTTCTGTTTATGCCGATGAGACACAAGTGAAGCCGAAACTTGTCTTGGCTTAGCAGGCCTATGCGATAGAACATTGACTTGATTTGGCTACCTGTTCATTTTACCCCCCCCCCCCCCTGTTCATTTTTACCCCCCCCCCCCTGTTCATTTTACCCACAATTCCCCTACGGTTGCCGTTAGTGTTTCGTCAGATTTCGTGCTGTCAGTGGAAATGTGATTCGTGACAATACCAGTTTAAATACTGGTTGTTTCATTACGGTAGTAACAATTAGTATGTATTATACAATCGTTTTTAATCATTTATTTAATTAATTTAATTTAATTTTGAAGCGGAACAAAAAATCGTTCTCATTTTTTCTGCTTTTTGTTGTTTTATTGTTAGTTAGTATAATTTGTGCACAAAAACGGCTGTAATAGTAACATTGCGTGTTACCAATGTATTACTGGTCAGAAATATTTTTTTCATTTCAAATTCCACTCCATTTCGTGGTATTTTCCAAAACCCGATTTTTGAATTTTCACTCTTCAAAATAATTGTAGTTTTTAAAAAATATCGAAATTCCATTTTATACCGTATCAATGTCATTCTTTCAACTTTTAGAATCTATTGATTTTTTTTCAAATCGGTTGACAATTCGCAAAATATAGTAATTTTTGTGAAAAAAGTTAAAACCGTCATTTTTTCGCTTTTTATTTTGTTCAAACAATTTATGTATCATTGATTCAATAAATTCCGTATTTTCACTTACACAGCTGTTTTCGCAATTAAAAAACGAAGATGGTGTATTATACATTTCTTTTGTATGTTTGCATTTTTACCTGCGAAAATTGTGATCAAACGCGTGGGGTACATTTGTACCCCAGTGCAACGTTCTGGGATGGACACCGCAAGTGTAACGTTCTAGGATTAATTATGGTTGGAGCTACGTATTTTCAATGAAACTTTTAACTAACTTCAACTTTTATTGATTTTCTGCAATCTTGTTATCTAGATACGAATTTAATAAAACGACTTCAAAAAGCCGAACTGATCAATAGAAAAAAAACTTACCACTATTACCGCTTTCTCGTCGTGCTTGAACAGTTCCGATCCATTGTAGATGAACCGCGGGTCCATGTACAAAGCGGCTCTATAAGCATTATTAGCAATAAGCTTTTTCTGTCGTTTATCCATGGAACCTAAAATTATTTTTCGGAAGCGGATTGATTTAAGTGCTGCTACTGTTCCAGTAGCTTTTAACAATTCGATGTGAAATTCACTAATCGAACATTCCAGTAGTTATGATTTCAAAGATGCTTCGTAGAATGGCAAAACGCATCATAATATTTCTGAATATATGGCCAATGATCCGATAGATCTAAATTATGTAATTTAATGTTTACAACTGTATACTTGTTTATTCAATAAGGGTTACAAAGTAAACCTCCGTAACATGAGGATTTCTCATTTCGGATGAATGTCTTTCAAGATTTTTTTATATATATCGTTTTATCTTCGTATTAAGCTGCTGCTCAAAGTTGTGTTTTTGTAAATCATGATTTTAGTAAATATTGTAAAGATTGAAAATAAATAAGCACTCTGATCATTGTGCATTCTAGCTAGCCACAAAGGTTCGAAATGCACAAGTAAACTACACATGAAACCAGTCAAGTCAATTCTGAATTAGAAAAATGAAAATGGTAGAGAATTGAAAATAGAGAGAGAACATATCGCTCGCTGGGATGGGAAGCGACAATTAGCCTGTGCACGCTGACGAAGTCGACTGATGTGTCGACATAAAATAAAAATTACTGTGAGTTGTGTTTACCAACATTGCCTCACAGCTTAATGGCAATGTTGATAAACACGGCTCACAGTAATTTTTAATTTATGTCGACTTATCAGTCGACTTCGGCAACCAGCACAGGCTAATAATTTGTTAATATATAACCGATGTTGCTTTATGTATCGCTTTCTCACTGAAATAGCCTTATGTATCGCTTTCTCACTGGAATACATAGTTGTATCTCAAAATTTCTGTTGGTGATAAAATATTTACCAAGATTATCTTTGTTGCACGTATAAAGTGGCAAAGATAATGTTGCGAAGGACTTTATCATAACAATAATGTATTACGACAATATATTTGTTATTCATATTGCCGCGTTGCTCGCTTCCTTGGTCAGGAATTGTCGAACGAGACAGCAATAGCATTACTACACCTGTATGGAGTCCACCTTATTGCTCGCAGTTAGCTTGTCTCGAATTGATAAAAATCGTGCATCACATTTCTTGATCATGTATTCTTTCTTTTTTTCTTCATCTAGAAATTACACTTCACGAAATCCCTATGATTCTCTTGTGGATTTCGTTGTTATGATTGTGGTGAAGAGGCGATAGAAATAGATAAAAGGGAGTTTTTCATAAAATTTCGGTTTATAAATGAGTCATTATGACCGAAAACATCTATAAAATGGCATTCCCGAAATATCTGTGTATATCTGGAAGCACTGGATATATGAGCTTTCTTTATCGTATACAACTGAGTGGTATGTTGGTTGCAACTTTCTACCTCAATCGTTTCTTTTAGAACATACATTTAGGCAATTTGGTATCAATTCCGTAAAGCTTGGATTATAAAAAAGAAAGACATGTTTCATACGGAATTCCAAGTAGATCTGGTCGTTTTATAAAAAAATTATAATGTAATTAGAAAAAATGTTTAACTGGTCTAAATTAGCGAATTAGTCCTTTTTGATCAGGCTCCAAATTACGATTAAGTTGTTTGCCTTTTCTCCAGAAATCTCACAAGCCATTACAAACACAACATGTTAGACAATTGCAATACAATTCATTGCAAGCTAGTAAATTTGGTTAGGATTTTGACAATCTTTTACCAGAAAAATTATGTTTGAAGAGCAACTGGAGTATATTACACTCAACAGTGGCGGATCCAGGGGAGGGTCTTGGGAGTCTGGACCCCCCCTCCCCCCGAAAATTTTTATATTATTTTTTTTTTGAAATTTTTAAAGTTTCTTTTTTAAATTCAGTTCAAAATCTTTGCAAACCAGATTCGATTACCAAAACTGATTTTAATTAAATGAGGGTATTACATATTACGTATTGTAAAATGAACATTTTAAAGTCGAAATTTTGGACCCCCTCCGAAATTTTTTTCTGGATTCGCTCCTGACACTCAAGCTTGATCTGTACTGCCGGCAACAGCAGCTCAATCGACCCGCTTCTTGATCAAGAACTTATAGAAATGCAGATAGAAGCGACGCTTTTTCGGACTGATCTCGGTAACTACGCCAGCATAATAATAATAATCGACTATGCCATGTCACATCAAAGAATTTAGCGAGCCTTATGTTCAGAAATCTACCGATTAGTTTGGAAAGGCATTTTTAGAATAGCTGTACAACGAAATGAGTTGAATATCAGAGCTATACCTACAATGTGTACAATCGGATGGCATTTACCGCACCCGCACCGCAAAATCTGCGGTGCGGTAAGACATTTTTTCCCGCAGATGCGGTGCGGGAAGGAACTTTTACCACAGTACAGGCAGTAAAGGATACAAATGTATTAAATCGTCCAAAATAAGGAGAGGTCCAAATTAGGATGATTATTCTATCACTCGTTCATCAACATCGTATTTCTATCTTCTTTGATTGCTGTGTAAATTCAATGTGAGTCAATGCAGTCAACTTTATTGGACTCTTTCTCAAAAAGTATGCTACATAGCTTTTTTCGCGTACTTCCATTCAAATTTACGATAGTTTTCTACCAAATTAAGTCCTAAAATGTTTCAGTAAACCCTCCAGCACTCACGCGAATGGTTCCCCGAATGAGCAGCTGCTGTTGCTGAAAGAAGATTTCGCTAGAGTTTCGGAAGGTGTTTCACAAAATACAACGGCGCGTGTGCTGGAGGGTTAAGACTATTTTGTAGCTTTTTTGAAACTATTTTTGCCAAATACCACATCGTTTGACTACCGTCCACTTTAATTGAAATTTTTGCCATTGGCTCTTTGGGAAAATATTATAGGAAAATACATTAAATGCTAGAACTTTCTAGAACTAGCCTTTAGAAAATTACACTTCATATATTTTTAAAGGGAGCAATCTTAGTTTCTGAATGAGAGTACATATGTTTCTTGAAAAATACGGAAGTTAGAGTTTTAAGATATTTTGTCCATAAAACCCCCTATTTTTAATAACATTTCTGCTGTATGTTACAAATCATACATTTTTAGCAGTTTTTCTAATGTTCAATAATTCTGTACCGGTTGAGACCGGACTCCTGATTAGATGTAATGTAGAGCAATTTTTTTTCGTCAAATATGGCGTCGTTCTTATTGATGAAATACAATGTTTTTATTTCACTGTATTGGAATATATGCGCTACTATATATAAGTACTGGTATTTCGACTTTAACTTTTTTTTGTTGAAATTCCATTAAGAATGAAAGGTGGTTTTTACTACGTAAATGCGAAAATCATCCATTTCATTTTCATATGTCAAACACATTGAAAATATGACAATTTAAAGAAAAAAATACTTCATTTCTTATTATATTTTCATTACATTTTTTCAACTAACTGAAGGGTTGCTAAAATAAAAGTTTTCCTATTACTGCAGTACAATGTTTTTGAATGTATTATGCTTGCATTTTAAATGTACGGAGTTTTATTAATAGAAAATGCAAAAGTTGATTTTTTCTTAAACATTACATTCTGAGGAGTCTCTTAAAGTTAAATTTCGTGTAAATAAGAATAACATTTTATTATTTGTATTTGTATTTGTATTTGTAACAATTTTTCAAAACAATTTTTAAAACTATAAATAATTTACCGCATTACCGCGCGGTGCGGTGCGGTAAATAAAGTGTGGTTGCGGTAAGCGGTGCGGTTTTGATATTTTTTTGCGGTTGCGGTGCGGACAATCCATTTACCGCCCACATCCGCACCGCGACGAACCGTAATGCAACATAAATGTTTTCCCAAAGGAGAAAACCTGTTTTAATCCACCTAGCGGTGCAATTGTGCCTTTCTCATTTTTCCAAACTGATTTAAATTTAATAGCTGGTTACGTTCAATATAACAATGTCTATTACCTTCTTATTACACTTGATAAGCATATATAAGTGCACAACTGCCACGAACCTGATAAGCAACATGTCGACACTGACACACTTGAAACAAACAAAAATATAATATTTATATAGCTTAAGCAGCGTGAGTTCAATGTTACTTTCATTTTAACCCATTCATGCCCATGTTGTTCGTGGACAACAACGTTTTTAAACAGCTATAACTTTTGATTGAGGCAAGACTTGCTCACAAAAACAAGTAAGGCTAATAAATGTGACTATTGGCTTACATTTGAGTATTAACAGTTACAAGGATCAGCTCTAGAGCTGAAGTTATTGCAATTAGTCGGATTGAACTCCGATGGAGCAGTGCTGCCAGGGACAGTTTACGTTGACGACGGAAAATGAATTTTTCATATAACTTTGTTATGTTGCAATGTTAGTGAAAACAGATAAAACTTATCAATTTAGACTATTTTTGGCTACGTTTTCCACGGAGTTGAACTATTGTAAATATTCTAGGAGAATTGTAGAGAGCATTGGAAGGTAAAAATTTAGCAGCTTCTAGCACTGCCATGGAAGCACCTATCTTTATGAAAAAAGGTTTTTCGAATTTCTTGACCCCATCGTTTTCAAGAAAAAATAGTTTTGAAACCCTACACGCACTAGAAAAAAGTTGGGCATGAAAGGGTTAACTTTATGGTGGAGAAGGGAAGGGATATAATTAGTGGAAGGGGGAGGATACGTCAGGAATCATCTAACTTATTTTAGTATACTGGATGAATGAAGGAAATGCAGGTGGGTGGTTGGTATGAGAGGGTGAGGGTGATAGAGAGGGTGGGGGTTGAGAGGTAGGAGGTGGAAAATCGGACGGAGGATTCAACACCGAACTTCATGTTATAGGGTTACGAGCCCTTATTCATCTCACTAGTCACGATGTCACTCTATATCGCTGATAACTCGGCTTACACTTCTTGGATTGCGCTTAAATAGGTATCAATATTTTTGGTTCGTTCTTAAGGAACAGATCAATAAAAAAATCTGGCTTGGAAAATGTAAAATACTCGCGTTAGAGCAAAGCGAAAAGTCGCACCCTTTTTCATCCTACCATTTGAGCTAATGCGTTGAATAGAGATAGCAGACACTGCTCTAACTAATGTGTTCAAATGGATGGGATGAATAGGGGTGCTAAGATTAATTAGGGCGTAGTAACCTATCCATTTGGGGCTAGGTTAGCGAAAATTGGTTCAGTCATCACCGAAGTGGCTTTATTTCTGGAATATTCCCGGAACCCGGGATTTCCGGAAATGTCGATAGTGGACAATTTATTCCAAAAATCTTTGATTCGCCATCAGTGATCTAGGCCTGCGCATCGAAGTAATTTGATATTCATTTCATTACAATTTTTAACCTATGAGGTATCACGATAGTACTGGTTTATATGAGAAATTTAGTAAATCATTATTTATAGTGAATATTGATAATAATGGTAGCAAATCATCGAAAAGGTTGTCTGATGAAGATATCAATTGATCCCAAAATACTTTTGCAATGTAATCTAATTTGTGGTTCTATCCAGTGAAGAATACATTTGCTACATTAGTTCTCAGAACTGGTTGGGATCAGTGTAGGGAAATAATGATTGTGTGTTCGTTTGCAGGCGTCGCTAGTAGTGCAATGATGAGTTGCGCTTGCTCTTTTCGGACAGTCGAATATGCAGTAGATCACGAATAATTGAGTTTTTTTTATATAATCGTGGAGTACATGAAACGTGAAACTCCTGCACTAAATTTCGGTCTTGAAAGGAAGACGTGTTTATATTGATTTGATATTGATATACAATTTCGATGGCGAAAATAAGGTGAATAGAAAGGAAATGCTATTGAAACTCGTTTGGAATGATCCATTAGTGTATACCCCACTTGCTCTAGGGTCTATAGTATCAATTTTGTTGAAATTTTGGAGTAACTTATCATGGGTCCATCCCATCACTAGACCAGGAATTGGTCAGTCCACGTCAGATTCTCGTTGGACCTATCCGATTACTTGTCATCGGGTTGGTCATCCAGGAACAGGTGCTATGAATGCTTGCGTTAAGTAGATATTGTCCGCTTGCCTTTGTGAAGTTTGGTAAATATTCTCAGTAGGATATTTGGTCATAAGCCGATGAGGAACGACAGAACCGAAATCGTATGTTCCCCATGATAGGGGCGGTTCTAAACGGCATCTGTTGCAGGTGCTTCTAAATGAGAAATTGCCTTGTAATCTGTACCTACAACTGTCTCGCCAATGCTATAGAATCTTCAATCAACAACTCTAAAAATGCCAATAAAGGGACGATCGGAAAAAGACAAAAAAATTTTTAGCTATAACGAATTGGAAACTCAGAACGAGAAATGGTAAATTCTTGTAGGATACCACATGTACTGCAGTGGCGATGAATAATCAGAGGACAGGGTCGGTATTGCAGTATATGGTAAGCAGAAGTGACGGATCAAATAGAAGTCGGTTAGTGATCGCGTGTTGAGGATAAAAAGTAAGTTTATGAATTACAGTTTGATCAGCACCTAAGCGCCAACGAACGGCAAAAATATGAAAAGTATGCCCTCCACTTCAGACTATATGTAGTATCTACTGAGCGCGAAAGAATATTCGGAAGCATGTTTGGGGATATCCGAATGGTGAAACGTATTTCCAAAACGATCATGTTTAGAGCGACGATTTATATTTCTTTGATGTCATCGATGTTAGGATCTTCTAAATATCGAAAGTTGATTCGGGACATGGTGTGGTGGTGGGCTAAATTCGCGCTAAACTGTCCCAAAACAAACTGTAAAATTTTGTAATGTCGCCCAGGACCAAATCCAGGATAGTTTTCAATTTTACTGAAGAAGGTTCACGCGAAAGAGCCATAGTATTATATATATATATATATATATATATATATATATATATATATATATATATATATATATATATATATATATATATATATACATTTCAGTTTGGAGTCTCTCCTGATATTCATCGCAAGCAAAGCAGTATTTAAACAGTTACTCTTGACTGTTAGATAGTTAGAGATTCTCAACGATATCTCCTTTTAGAGGATATAATCTCTGTTGATAATTAGGTTTGTGGCTGTGCATGTTATGAACATTTATGATAAACGACTTTTTCAAATAACATGCTAGGTTTTCTCCTTGGCTTGTCTTGTCAAATCAATCAAATAACATGTAAACATGTTCTTGTTTGACAAATTTCAACCAACTGAGTTTTCGAAACGAAAATACAAATAAAAAGATTTTTAAGGATAAAAATGCAGATTTCCTTTGGCAACTCTTATAACCGGATGAACATAGTTTATTACTAGTGTGCATTTTTTGAGGACATTTCTTTCAAGTTTCCGTCAAACAAAAGCCAGCCTGTTCAGTTCCTTTTAAACAAGAAAGTCTTTAATAGCAAATACGTACAAAATATAAAACAAAACTGTTACAACAAAAACTGACTGCTCTAGATAGGTTTTTTTTCGCGATGAGTTACAGAATCTCAATTCTCGGTATGATATGTTTTTAGGCCTTCTTTCGGACGGAATGATGACTGGATGCATGCATATATAGAACAAGCTGCAGAACTAGGCACACTACACAAACACAGAGCATATATGTATGCATTATCAACTATAGAGCGCTATCCGAGACCAAATATACATACGCTCCCGGAATGAAATGGACCTAGGGTCCTGAAATCTACCATGTGTCCACCATCTGTGGCGGGGATCAACGCTTTCCAAACAATCGAAAAAATATATATTAATTTGGATGAAGCAAAATTTTGCTTTCGGTCACGAACAGTCCAAGGCTTTGGTTTCTAGGTAGGTTTCTAGGGGCCAAAAGGACCAAGGATATTCTAATTTAAATGGAAGATGAGAATATGGATTCTAACTACGTGGGGTTTTGAGCGTCCTATTGTAATTTGAGTAATTCGGCTAATTAGAAGTATGAGAAATGGAAGAGGTGAAATGTTAGGAGATGAGATTGGTTACCTGTTTTTTTTTTGTTGTTGTTTGGAATGAGTGTTTTTTTGGGAGGGGGATATGAGCGGTATTCGGTGGATTGCGGACGGCTTCATCATTCAATCGATGGTTAGCTGTCTGAAGGTTCCGTCCATACCGAAAAGCTCGTCGGCGGTCTTTGGGGCGCCTGGTCTGAGTGATTCGTTGGCTTTGCTGGCTTCCTGTTCCTTGAACCAGCCGGTGTATTCGGCCAACTTGCTGCGCCATTGCTCGTTCAGGTCCTTGATCGATCCGGCATCGCCGCCGTACTCGGACGGCAGCATCGACTTCGGTACAAACTTGTACAGATCATCCATGCTGCTGTGGATGTGGATGCGCTCACGGATCTTCTCCTTCAGGAAGGGTTTAACAAAGTTGACAATGGTGTCGACGATCGGCGAAACATTGACTACATGGACCTCCTTCAGTTTAACTGGATATGCCTCCTGGACACAGATGAGGAACTTCTTGACCAGTGTGGGAGTGAATTTGGCAAAGTGTGTCGGAGTGGCCACGCTAGCATCCAGGATGTACACGTCACCGGCGACACCGACGGCTTCTTCGGCAAGTCGCACATCGCCGATCATCAACGTCAGCTTCATCGATTCGATGACGTTCGGGGTGGTGATGTCCTTATCGGTACCGCGGAGCATCACCACACGGCAACCGGCTGGGGTCAGTCCTGGTAGTGGTGGCATGTGACTGAAATTGCGAAAAAAGAAATACGTTACTTATATGTTTTCAGCTGTAATCACTATCTGAATACTAACATCACATTCAAAATTTCGGCCGTCTCCGGACGAGTTACGTCCCGTTCGGTGAAGAACTCCGGCACGGCATTACGCATGGTGTAGTACATGTCCAGCTTCTGCTTGACGCGTTCGATGCTGAACTTGCAACCGCGCAGGAAGGTACGCAGGCGGGCATCGTCCATATCCTTTGGCAGATGGGGCTGCTTGCCGAGCCACTCGCGGATGATTCCGATGTCACGCTCAATGTCGGCTGGATTCGCTGGCTCGCGCAGCTCCTCCTTGATCTTGGCGCACAGTTCTCCGGATGGCTGAACGAGAGTCATCTGTTGAATGTGGAGAAAAGATTTTTTTGTATTAGGTGAGGAAGATTTCTAGTTGGCAATCTATAAAATTATATTTGAATCTTATTTAACTTCTACAATAATGAATAACAGATGGAATCTACTAAACGCACCCCGTTTAAGCCACCACCGAAAGCAACCGCTCTTTGCTCAGCTCATAATTGTGCAGGCTAGGCACTTGGGTGAAAATCGCTTCGCAATTTAGTGCTGCTTGATTCAATGAAACATTTCGTAATAGCATTTGCCACGTAGCGGCAGCCTCTGCAGCTGGACTTTGAGATTGTTTCGTCACATCAGCCCGTGGTTGAGCCACTCGCGTGCTCTCAACTGTTGATCGCTTACCGCTTCTACTTGTAACAGTTGTTCGGTTAAAAGAAACGGGAAACAAACGGAGAGCCGCCAGACAAGATCTTCACGAGAACCACCACATACAGGCGCGGAGAACGACAGGCCTTGAAGATGGAAAGTCAAGTGTTGGCTAAATTTGTGTACTCTTGGAAAACACTTTTACTTTTTGGTTCGCCTTTGTCGAGCCCTTTGCACTGGTAACAAAGTTTGAAGAGGGTATGCTGGAAACAGGTTCGGGGTGGTGGGCTGGAAAATTACTTCTTTGATAGCATTTTTCTATTCGATATGGTACCGGGGTTGATTGGTTCGTAAAAGTGTACATAAAAGGGGACGAGCTTTGATTCTTTCTTTCATGGTTCATCAGATATGATTGCGATGGTGGACAGTGAATTGACAAGGATTGAATGGCGCGCCGAAAGGGTGAGGAACTGAGGATGCTGCTGTCATACCATTGTAACCAAAATAATTAGAAAGTATTTATAGGAACTGCAAAATTATCGGAAGCCACATAAATTAATTGATCAGGAAATGAAAAAGCTGCTAATAAAACTGTTTCTAAAAAAAGATTCATGTCATCATAACTTCTCAATGTTTACAATGGTGCCAAAAATATGAAAAAAGTTTCTGTCAACCCTGACCGATAGGTTCATGATCACCAAACAGGTTTCAGCAATTTCATCTACCAAAATTTATCTTCATCAAAGTTTATTTTCATGTACATACAGTCTAAGTCTCACTCATCTTAAGCATTGTTTGCTTTCGACAAACCCGTTCAGCATCGAGACGTATGTCATTGGCATTGGATGGTCTCGAATGGAGCTCGAAAAAGTTGTATAATCGCGAATGGCTCTGTCAAGGACAGAGACGGTACAATGGAGCTATGGTGGTGTCGTAATGTTTCTGCCAAGGTGTAACCAAAATCTTAATTTCACTCCAGCAGAAAACTACTCGACGAACGACGCTTTTTCGGTTGATAATTACCTTTACAATTTCACAGGTTTCATATACCTACTGGCCAATAACGTTGTCCGGCTCATTTTGCGAAAGCGTTTATGTGTGTTGTGGTGGCCTCGGGTAATTATTATTGTCGTGACGGGAACAGGCAATGCATGATTTTTTTGGTTTTATTTGAGAGGTTTTCTTGATTATTATTACTTAATGACTATTGTAGTTTTGCTGTCGTCATTGTCGTATTTCGACGTTCTTAGACTACAGCCTATTGAGAGTACTAAGAGAAACTTTAGTGTTAGCTTATCTCGTAATAATCTGATGTAATTGGTGTTTTATATTATCAAACTGGTAAATTAGATAATCAAAGTTTTAGCTCAAGTGAGGAATCAAGCATGGACGATTTAAGTTAGCAAGATTATTTTACTGTCATAAATCATACTCTTTCGAGCCGATTAATGGTCTAATAAAGAAAACACTAGTCAATTATACAGCCCTGATTGAAAAAAATTAAATCAAATCAAAGGGACATAAAACTATGAGTTTCACTAATCACCAATCACCAATAAAAATATGTACATAAAACTTTACTGCTGGATCGTCATCATTTTAAAATGAGTACTCAAAGTACTGAATGTGAAATTGGAGGGTGAAAACAACACTGACGACTAAGAAAAAAAAACTTTCATAGCTCTCCGAGCGATCAGTAACTGTATGCTATTTTGATTACTAATGATCGAGATAATTTGAAACATATTGCAAATCTTGGTTGATGAGAACATAAAACCGGTTTTGTTTTATAAGTACGAGCAATTTCATTTTGTTTTAACTTCTACGGTTACTGCATCTAGTGGGGCTTTAGCCCGAAGGTTTTTACTGACTTAGAGGTAGACTTTAATAGAAATATGAGTATACGCTGAAACCAGACAGAAATTCGAATCAAAGCGATTACTTGACAATTCACAGGACTTCAATCGTTTTTCTTCAGCTAGTGAATTACAGAGAGACAATATTACACTTTTCATTCCTTCTGTAACTCGTCAGAGAACTGGTTGGAAAGTTATCGAAAAAAACATTTATCGTAGAGTGCCATGTTTTGGCAAAGCATATTATGTGCCGTGCCGTTCACAACAAACTGTACAGGGTGTGCCAGCTGGAAATATCCTTTTTCAACATTGAACAACTCCGCCATTTTCCATGACATTGGCAGCATTTCGTGCTTAATCGCAGCAATTTCATCTCGTATATTAGCTTTGAGTTCGTCAAGGTTCTTAGGTTTGCCAGAATAAATTTTACTTTTCAAGTAACCCCACAGAAAATAGTTTGGTACCGTTAAATCCGGAGAACGAGGAGGCCATTCCAAATCACCATTTTTTGAGACAACGCGTCCTGAGAATTTGCTCTGCAAGAACATGATTGTAGTGACTGTCGTGTGGCAAGGTGCCCCAATCTTTGAGTAAGTTGTACTTTGCATGGAAAAGAAGGAAATCTACCTTCATAATCCACCTTAGAGTAGTTCCACTCACGTTTAACTCCTGAGATCAGCGGCGATAGACGTATTCGGGTTATCGGAAACACTTTTTGACGTAGGACTTCGTCTTTGTTTTCGATATGGGGGTGCACTTCGCAAATTCTACAAAAATGGTATGTAACGAAAAGTGGTCCACTTTTAAACGCATATAATGCAGCCATCTCACGATAAATTTTCAAATTTTTTTGCACATATCGCCCCGAAATACTTCTAAGAAAAGATTCCAATAGATAAACCCAAAGATTTTTCATATCATGGCATTAAAAATTTAAATAATGTGCAACCTAGTCAAAATATCGCGCATTTACACACAGAAGATAGTCCGGCACGACAGATTTGTGTTCCTTGCGTGCTACGCTTCTACGAATGTCGTCATCATCGACTATTTAAAGAACGGATTTGGCCGGACAGCTCAGTTGCCTGTTGAACGGCAGGCGGAGCAGATCACTGCGCTGCACAGTGGCACCTCTTCATACAAAGTTGTGAAAAAATTATAAAAATTGGTTTATGTGGCTAAAAACTGGGTTTTAACTAATTTTGGGTCGCTGAATCCTTTTCTGCCATCAGTTTTTTTTTTCTTTTCGGCTACTTTTATGTTGGTCGTTAAAGGGATAATATACACGTTAATAGTATCAGCTAATGAATAGCAGAAATTGTTGACAAAACTAGTAAAAATTGCAAATTTTTCAGTAGTATGAAGTTGTTTAGGCAACCAATTTGTAAGAAGCTATATGAGCTACAGGGCGTCTCCATATGGGTATTTTTTAAAAACATAGATACAGGGTGTTCGGTTCATGGTTAAAAACCTCTTATTTCGAGAAAAAATCGTTCTACACATACCATTAAATCTTAACCGTTACTGAGTTATTGAACTTTTTGTGTTAAAAACTTAGTTGTTTTAAAATAGCTCTAACTCAAAAAGTATACTTTACATTTCAAATATTTTAGATCCATTGAATAGGTGAAAAAATTTCCCATTGAATGATGTCCTCACATGTTTCAGCTAATGAGGCTAAGTGACCTTTTCACAGTAATTTACTTAAAATTTAACAATTTCGATCGATTTTTCGTTCATTTCGCGAAAATCTTAATAGTTAACATCACCATGTTAATAATAGAGATTTTTTGTCTTGAAGAGCTGCATAATTTGTTATTTGACACGATACACTTATCTTTTCTTGTTTTCATGTATTTGGGTTATTGAATTTTGATATTTTTATCTCATTTTCACTAATACTAGCTCTTATTGAAAAAGTATGGCACTTATTGTGCCTTTTCTTATTTTCATTTGAAAGCCAGAAAAATGTTGCAGAGAAAAATGTATTAATACCTTTCAGTTAAGTGTATTTAGTATTCTTTTTGAAGTAAATTAGTTTAAAATTAATGTTATTTTTAGCATTTTCATAAATTTACTTAAAAAAGTAATTAATAAACATCTCCATTATTATCATCGACATAATGCATCTCAGCAAGTTATACAATTCTTTCTTTGACTCCATTCAATTATAGTTTATTATAGTATTTTAGTTTCGAAGCAAAATCATTTTTATCACCTCGCTTCATGTGCAAAAACAACGATTTCGAACCCACTACAATTGTTGTGAGGTCATGCTGTGTTAACTATTAAATTGCAGCGAAATGAAAAGCGATATGGATAAAGTATCAAACAACAAGTTATAGAGTATATCAAGGGACACCAAATGAACAATAGTAAGGATAAATATAGTTGAATAATAATTAGAATAATTACAAAACTCTCCAAAAAACGCTAATTTTGAGTTATTTTACCAGTAAAGAGCCATTCAGTACATTTAACGAAAGGATATTTGTACATAAATCGAAAGAAAGTTTTCTCAGCTTTCCAATATAGACTTGGAAATAACGATATAAAGCATATTTTTTAGATTAAAGTCTTTTAAACACTTGCAAGTCGATTACACGGCAAATTTAGTAATGAAATTACAAAGAAACGAGAAGAGATAGGAATATGATGTTGAAGAACAAATTATGAATCGTCCTAAAACCCAACTTGTAGATAATAGATATTGCTATAATCATAATTTATTATTTTGAGAAAATTAACAAAAGCCTCATCCAAAACATCAACTTTTAACCACTTTACAACTTAAAGGTAAATAAAACTAAACCCTTAATGAATAAACAACAAAAAATAACGAAAGATATAATTGTGGAATCCCACCGTGTGGGGGAATGCCACAGTATCTGTTTAAGAGTCCATGCGAGCGAGTTATTAAATTCAGAAAAAAAATGAATAACCCTGGCGTTTTTAAAAAGATTTGGATGATTAGCAGGATGTTGGATGCGGAATTAGGTGTTCTCTGCAAATTTATGCTAAAGCAAAAACTCTATTCTACAAAAATGTTTACAAATTTATATGCTTTTCATGAAAAAAGAATTCAAAATACTGGTTTTATTGTTGTTGCTGTCCCAAAACCGCATAGATGAACAGAAAAAGTGAGGTGAAAGGAAAAAAGGTAGGAAAATCAGAACACAAAACAATAAATGGCCTACATTTTTCAATCCCGAAGGAATGGTGGACCCGACTGATTAAGCATTTAGCTCTTCACCACACTGGGTTAGGAACAGTAGCATATCCTTGTATTCCAGCTCCCTGTACATAGTTCATCTATGTATGGAGACCCAAAAATTCGGAAAGGCAATCGCATAGCTACAGGGCAGTTATATATCAAATGATATGATATTCCGTATTCGGATTCACAAAGATCATACGAATAATACTCAGCACGCTGAATAGTAGCCATGTTATAATTGGGGTTACAATGTCCAATCAGTGCCCTTACTAGAATACTGCAATTGTGCTTGGAAAAAAACAACAAATCCTCTGACGTTTTCGGATTCACACCCGCCAGAAACTTTTTCGTTTGAACGCAAGTTTTCAAGCTACACCAATGGCATGTCCGGATGGGGTGCGCGATGTTTGGCATAAATACATTAGGCATAAGTACAGTAGGCATACATAGGGTAGAGAGGGCAACAGTGGATCAGCAGAAACTATTAAACATTCGCAATAAAATCATAATACATGATCAGAATCATCTCATTCCCTCATATTTCACGATTTCTAATTATTTACACGTGTTGCTATATTTTGGAAGAGATCTGATTACTCTATCTCTTTTAATGGATATTTGTTTGTTTTGTGATAACCAGAGTAAATTTGCAATGCAAAACATTATTCCATCTTTATGAGTTACCATTCATTGAATAAATGATTAGTCTATTGCTATTTATAGCAAATTTTATGTTCAACATTTGCCGTAAACAAAGTTTTATGGTAACTTCTCATGGTTCTGTGTAATTTTACAATTTGAATAGAATGAATAAACCCATTGGGTAACTATGGAACGATGGCGTATGGGGAACAGTGATTTTTTTTTGTTTTTGTGATCTGTCTCAAAATGTGAATGGGTTCCGATTTTCCACAGTAAATACTACTCATATAGTGCAAAATTAGTAAATTTGGGCAAGTTTTGTAGAAATTGTCTGTTATTTCAGGATTGCAGCTAATATGCATATATGGTGGTTCGATGTTACGCGATGATATAGTGGATTCTTTCGTAAACAAACGATTTTCGCCTCAATATAACTTGAATTCAAAGCGTTAGGACCATTCTTCGTCAAAACAAAAGAATAAAATTTATAAGTAGAATATTTCACTATAGACGACATCGTGTTTCATAGTTCCTACCGATGGGGCACACTGATACATTTTACCACCGACTGTTTATTATCCATAAAATGTTATTTCCCGTGAATTTTACCAGCTGGATAAAAAATATATGTATTAGGTAACAACAGAGTGGCACTATGTATCACTTTTAGTTACACAAATAACAAGTATTATCATCAAAATTAAATTGTAGAAAAAATGTGTTTCATTGTTACCCTCTCTCCCCTACGTTAGGCATAAGTACGTTAGGCATAATGGACGATAGGCATAATTTACAAAAATATAAAAATAATCGCAAGGCTTTCGTTAGAGATATCGCTTGTTTTTTCAGGTTTGGAAAAATTACGCTTTGCTATACCATACCTTCGCATAACTCTAGCGAGAGACTCCAAAATGAAAAATACCATGCGAGATAATTAACTCTTACAAGTGTAGAGCTTTTTTTCTATTGTTCTGTAGACGAGATGAAGAAAATATCCCTTCAGTTTTGATACAAGCACATTTTTAGCCTTTTAGATGTATTACCAATACAGTTGCATCTAAATATTTAAAAAAAGACTGTTGTAACGGCATTTAATTGGCAAGTGACTGGAAGGTGAAGTATATTTTTCAATCTTGATTCCTGCGGTAGCAGACAAAGGGTTAAGTCGCCGGGAAACTCTAAGCTTGCTCCTATGACCCTTTTCACTCTTTTCTAAACTTTCTTCCTTCAACTCCTTGCTCTCCCTTGAGTACTATGGCTCTTAATATTGAAAAATATACTTCACCTTCTGGTCCTTTGCTGATTAAATGCCATTACAACATTTTGACAAACAACAAATTGACTCAATAGGTTGTTAACAAAGAAAATGCCAAAAAATGAACAATGACGATACCTTTTATTTTTCGGTAACTCATCACAGTACAGGAATAAACTCTCTCACATCAAAGAGTTTCCCTAGTTCTATTTGTGATGGCTTCGAGAATACAGTCACTGTGTTTAAGAATATCGGAGATAATCAGTATAGAACCAGCAATATTCGTATATTCGTTGAATGAATAATAAAATGCATTATTCTTTCTTTCATGAGCTGTTCTTCTAGGTTATATATTTTCTTCTTGGACACTTATACCTTGCATGCATGAAGAACTAATCTATGTTAATCCTTACATGCCCAACTTTTTTCCAGCGTTCATACGGTTCAAGAAACACGAAAAACTCGCTTTGAAAGATGTTTCTTTCGTAGTGCTGGAAGCTGCTCAATATTTATCTTCCAGTGCTCAACACAATTCTCCTAGAAAATTGTGAATATTCTATATCCTAGGAAAAGATAGTCGAAGATACGCTTTAGCATTTTTCAATAATAATGGAAAATAATGAAAATATATCAAAATGTCATTTATCAACGCCAACTGTCAATATCTCTGGTAGTACTGCTTCAGTAAAGTTATATCAGACTAATAGCAATAACTTCCGTTCTAAGTTCTAATAGTCCCAGTTACTGGTCTTCCTTATTTTTGTGAGTAAATTCTGCCTAAATCAAAAGTTTTAGCAGCTTAAAAACGTTACAATCGACTTTTGCCAGATTGGAAATATGTAACAATAAACAAGAATTATGGGAAAAAATAATTTCCAATTATAATGTAAAGGATGCTGCGATTTAAACTTTAAACTCGTTTTTTTCGAAATCAATATATTGTCACTTAGTCCGGTATGACTTAACACAGACCAATTATATATTTGATTTATGTTTTGTTTCAGGTGTGTCAGCCAAAACATGTTGCCTAACAGGTTCGTGACTGTCATGCGCTTAATATATATGCCAAGTCTAATAAATGAACACACTTTTTACACTTTGTAATTAAATTGTCTGGAAAAGTTAATAAATTTGGGTTTCTTAAGTTTAAATAATATAATTTATCAAAAATTGATTTTAGATGTTTTGAAAGGGATGGATTTTGATAAAAAAGTTATTAGGATTCTCTGCAGCTCAATCTTCGATAATTGTTAGTTTATATAAAAGTCCCTTTCGTAAGTTTCACAGTAGGGCGCTTATTTCACTGTTTGACTTCGCGCTGCAATCAGTACGAGCTTTCCATCGCACTGTTACTAAGACGCTCTGAAAAGTTAAGAGCTGAACTAAGCATTTTTAGAGCAGATTTGTTCCACCTAAACCCCGTAATTGTTTTTGTGTATACAGAGATGCAAATTAATTTCATTTCTTGGAAACTCTAGGCACGAGTCGTGCCGCCTATAGAACTACCATTCACGGGTGTGTGTCAGAGGTCAATGGTCGGATACACTATTGAGGCGCAGTCTATCGTTCTGCCACGTTCAGATACAACTTGTCTGGTAAGATTAGACTGCCCTAGTCACCTTTTGCAGCTTGTTATTATCCCGTTAATGCCCTATTGCTCTATAAGCGTCGAAATATGTTTCTAAACATAACTTTTGAATGCTATATAACTACCAGTACTGAATCATAGCCTTGTTTTAAACAAGTCATAATATTTGAAAATTGAAAATTCTCCATTACCACTTGCTTCCGCTTTGAAACTCTACGTTGTATAGAAAAGCAAGGGAGAAACTATATTTTTATATGTAGACCATCCTGTGTAATAACTATATCACATCAAAGTTGTTTCACCCTTAAAAGACCAATAAGCGCAATGATTACAAAAGCGCACTAAAACTCGAGCTGTAAACATTACCGTCATTTAAGGGTTCTCTTCTCCCCCCGACCGAGCAGGGTAATGATTTCCTAGTAATCACCATCATTATAAGGCATCAACAACGTAAAAATGCATTGGAGAAGGTGCTTCTGCTTCTGCTACCTGCTGTACCCACGTTTGTTTGGCCGAAGCAGGCGCCGCCGCCGCCGCGCACCGTTGTAGAATAATTGGACCATGATTGCTTTCGAAGCAATATAAATAGTCTCCCTTCTCGCTGCAGCGCTACCTTCGATGGGTGTGACGCCCGCGGACGGAATTGCAACTTGCCAAATAGAAAAGTTTTTACCACTGAACTGAATGCTGGCTGCTGACTGCTGCTGGAACGGGCCATAAAATAGAGAAAAAAATACGCCTGCTCTTTTCGACCGCGCGCGCTTTCCCGTGCTCCACTACACTGGCACAAAGACTGCAAGACCCAGTTGGACTTACTCGGCGCGGGGTGATTCGGTCTGTTAACATTCACGTGTTAATTGCTTACGAGATGATCCATCTGTTCATGTCTGCTGCAGAGATAACATCTATTGAGCGAGAGAGAGGGGGGAGAGTAGATTGCCATTTTATCGCGATTGGTCATCGAAGTCAGTTTTTCATTTCAACGTTATGGTGGAAAGATACGCTAGTGCAATTTTTATGCACTAATGTACGTCGTGCTTTTAAACACGATATCGTTTAATACAATAGCATAATTTCATTTCAAAAACTAGTTTCAATACGTCCTCGGTACAATTCAAACATGACCAATTTCACGGAGCTGCTGTGTTCGTAATACTTGTTATTATTCTACGCTCTCGAAATGGTAGTTTTTCATTATTTAAAAAAAAGTTCAACCGCAAACCAACCAACAGTTTGCCAAGAAAGCCAGAAATTGCATCGCATTCTTTTGTTTGTGAGTTTCGAAGTAGAAGCCTTTCTGCTATTGTTATTTTATTCAACGTCCGGGAAAACATGTTTAAAGCTTGAATTTGAAAACCTGCTTCAATGAACTCAGCTTTTTGGAACAACAAATATTTGACAGCAGTTTGTTCATTGTGCTTAGCAGAGCTATTGTAGAAAATTTCGACATCTTGCGAAAGTGGCAAAAGAAACCGGCGCGCCCTAGTTAGCGAACGTTCTCCAAACCCATTGTATGGAGCAGTAGTCAATTTAACAGAACAAAATAGAATCCACCAAAATTCAACTGGATTCAAAACAATGTATGTGATGTCATTAGAGTACATACTTTCTTCACTACTTTTTTGCGATAAGAACCTATCCTTATTCATAGAAAACAATCCAATGAAGAAAACTGTTTTTGAAGCACAGTACAAAAGATAAATCATCCCGAGGGAAGACAAAAAGTAACATGCTGCATGTTCCTTCCGCCGGATACAAAAACCCTTTGGTTATCAAATGCATGTTCCTTGCCCAGCTAGCACACGTACAATCAGCAGAGGACCTTAAGTCTTGAATATAGATATGAAACGCGCTCCCAAACTAACTTGGATCTAGTCGGTCAGTAAGACGCCACATTGCATGGGAGAGCGTGTGGACCGCTCGTTAGGGAGGGGGGTCGGTTGGGGATACGTTTATGTTTTTCCCAGCAATTCCATTCGAACGTGAAGATTTACAGTTCGTCCCACCCGGGGAGATCCAACGGACGGCAAGAGGCAGTTTCCAGCAGAGATCACGCTGCGAATGCATCCCTGATGTGGCAGCGAAATAATCGCCATCGTTACCGGGCTTGGCATGTCGGCATTTTTTTTTGTGTTGATACAGGAAGAGAATTTGTTCGGCGACAATCCGAATATTATTGACACTGAACGTTGCGGTAGGGACAGACAGACGGACAGGCAGACAGACCGACGGAATCACAATACAATCGGTGTACACAGTGTCAAATCAAATCCTGTTTCAGTCGCGCACAGTCAACCATTCTTTTCACACGGGAAGGAGATGCTGCGGCGTTTGTTGATCACTTTCCGGTTAGTTGAACTTTGATACCGCGAGTTATGACGGTTTTATTAGTCTGATGTATGCGAACAGGTTGTTATATGTATGTATATGTATACCAAAGGCACTAGTCAGTTCCGATCGACATGAACGAGATTAGCATTAAACAATTGCTTGGAAAATGGGTAGCGTACGGTGAACGGTTATTGAAATTCACGTGAGCTTTGTGCCTAAAGCAAGAGAGCGAGGGGGAAAGGACACTGTTTCACAAATTGACTTCAATGTTGTAAACATCGTACTATGCCGTCTGCGAGCAAGCCGTTCATTCCAAGTCTTCAAGCAACTGAACAGGATGATGCAGCAGAATCTTGTAACCAGGGCCGGCGGAATGCGTGGTTAGTATAGGTAGTACAACTCACTCGAAAAATACCGAGGGGGGAATTACCCACTCGAAAGTTTGGAACAAACCAAAACCTAACATTAACCACGTACGTGTCTTGCGCACCAAATTCTTGCGTTGGAAATCCTCGATCTAAAACAATTGCATATTTTTATTCAGATACAAATTACTTTGCTTTACAATTTATTTATTTTTTGAGAATATGGGATAATAATGAGGTTTTTTTTAAAATTTTGAATTATTTTTCATATTTATACTCATGGGAATGACACATCTACATCTTAAAACAAGGAGTTCAGATCGATAGACAAATAATATTAATGCAATGTTATTCAGACTATGGGATGCAGCAAGAAGTATTTTTAAGCACAATATATACAATTTGTAATGTTGTAACACGAACAATCATTTGATTAAAATTTGGAACAAGGCGAAACAATAACTAGACAATCAGTAGACTTTTTATAAGGAAAGCAAAAGATTGTTGATTGTAACATGAGTAGCAGAGAAAGCAAGAAGAGGGCGGACAAAAATAACAGGGATAAAAAGAAATTAAACTTGTAGCTTTGTAGCAAACGGAAGATCACTATCAGGACATCATGAACCCGATCGCCGACTTGGATCCGCTGGGAACTCTTGGGACCACATTTGCAGGTAGCTGTTTAGCAAGTCAACCAAAAGAGAAGATATAAATAAATTTGGAGGATAGCCAGCACATCTCGGACTAGAACCAGGTCGAAGCGATTCGTTTACCGGAGATCTGACGTTACACACATAGAAAAATCGTGTAAGTTTACGTCTCCTGACCATGACATATACGAGCATCAAAAATTACATAGTTTTACGTTTGATTTTAATTTTGCATGACGTAGAATTTTAATAGCTACGTAATTTTACTCCACATATGACGTTTGTTTAAAATGTCGAGGAGTGCAATTTTGTGGCACTGCGCATGGAAAGTACATCTTTCTTGTAAAATTAAACAGAACACGGTTATATTTCGTGAATTACGGTTTGTTAGATTGTGGCAAGTTTGGAATTACCTCAACGGTAAAATTCAGGTTTTTTTGGTGCGTAGAACACTAGGCGCACGACCCGACAACATGTTTAATGTCGCGATAGCTGTCATCGCAAGCGCAGATAATATTCTCCACCACCCCAATACGCCGGAGATACGCATTCAACGTATAATGATTACCACCCGAAGAAAGTCACGACCTTCATCCTTCCTATTTAACCAAGGTTGGTTGATGCCTTTGGGATTCCTATACTTCCATTATCCTACGAAATTTGCCAATTTTCGAGCGTCCTCTGACAATATATACTAAAAAATCGTTATAGCTGTGCGAACATTCACAAATATTAACTTCTAATGCCTAAGTGTCCGCCTTCTCATTACCATTCTAATCTAAGTGCCACTAATTACCGTAAACCGGGGTGACTTTGATCATCGGGGTGACTTTGATCACTCGAAACTTTTTTCGTAGATCGCTTATTAAACCAGAATAGTCTACCGAATCATTTTAATTTGAAATGATTTTTACTATAAACTTAAAAAATACTGATTTGTTATACTTTTTGAGAATATTATTCGTTATTTGGGTACAAAAACTACAAAAAACCGAAATTTGACTTTACCTTATTTTTACGAAGCTTCGTAAAGTGTCTTTTTTTATAAAACAAATAAATCTCAGATGTGAGCAAGAGTAATTAATTACAAGCGAGTTTTTATTTTCCTTTAGAGTGGGATGTGCCAAATTTATTTTTAAGAGTTTGCTTATTTTAAATACAATTTTTTTGTGAAGCTAGTTGGCAATTATTTCAAATTATTTCAAGCTAAAAATCGCAATTTTTTTATGGTTCAATAGTCCAACGTGCTAAAATGGATGAAACTTTTTGTACATTGATAAAGCACTGAAATAAAATAATTTTAGCAGTTTCAAAGGTTTTCAGAATCATTTATTCTAGTTGGACACAAATTATACGAATTTTGATTACTCGAATTTTACAGTACATTAAAATTCTTTGTATAATATCAATTAACATCGATTTAACAACGAGTATCTTTCCAGAAGTAGTTTAAACAAACATTTGAATGAAAAACATTGACATCAATAACTTAATGTGGGTGAACATGCTGGTTATCAAAGTCACCCCGGAATACGAAAACGGACTTCAATTTGAAATCATTTTAGGAAAAATAGCTGGAAGCGGAGAATTTTAGGTAAAACCATCCAATCTTGTTCTCCATACATCAGCCAGCTTTAAAAATATTAAACTTGAAAAAAATGTGTTGCATCTAAAAATAAGTATTGATTATTTCAAAAAGTGATCAATGTCACCACGGTTTACGGTACCCGGAATAGAACAATGCGAAAGAACTCAAACTCAAAATAATATTTGTATCAGGCAATCAGGAACGATTTTAACATAAAGAATCTAGCAACGCCCATATTTTCTACAGGAAAATAAGGAGTGCTTTCCATGCTTCTTCGATCGAAGCGCTTACTTGGAACTGTAACGATGTGGACATGGTCGTATAAAACCATAAATTTTGTGGGGAGAATGCTTAGCGCGAGTATCTTGCTGTCAGATAAATTTGTGTATTTGAAGAACAAATATTACGTTTATTTACATTATTAAATTTTGATCGCGAAACGTCTATCATTTGAATGTGAATTTTCGTGGAATGCTGTTGTCGCCGATAAAGGGATTCTTAGTTCCATGTATTCCGGTCAAAGACCGAATCGAGGGCCCAGCTGTCAGACGAAATATTGTTTCTCTCGTTAATCCGTTGACGAACCGGTGCCAATAACCACATTTTTTCAGTTTTCATCAAGTTTTTTTTTATTAGCGTTTCCAACGTCGCGAGTATTCGAAAAAAATTGGGCGATCCGACGTTCAAAAAGTCCTCATAGGACCTTATCGCTTACAATTTTGAGCACTCTCTGACAATAACGGAGTGGGAAACCGTCCACGGTTGTTAGCGCCGGATATTCGTTTCGTCTGACCTTTAATCGCAGTGTAGAGAAACCAGCCAGTCAAAACGTTGGACGCTTACACCAGAGGAATTTCTTATTTTGATTCGATTGTTTTGGATATAGTTGACGCGTTGCTCTTTCGGTCAATGAGCACACTAATGAGGTAGAGTACAACGATAAATTTAACGTGATTGGCCGTGCTAGTAGGCATTCGTTTCATTTCCACTGTATTCAAGATGGTCATATTGAAATTGTCGCGAATATCAGAATGAAGACAACCCCATGACATAGCGTGGTAGTTGAAGTCTTCTAGAACCAGCTGAGGTGCGATGTATATGGAAACAATATCAATAAATTTTTGTCTATGATTCGGATTTAACAAGCGATATTTTCCACACTGAATTTTCCACACCGTGCTTTATTGCAACGACGGCAGTCCATGCAGTACAAAAAGGCGAACAAATAGACGAGCCCTGTTCAAAAGAACAAATTTTGGAAGAACAAAATGAGGCTGATGAAAAATAAGTTTTAATTTACTCCTCGATTTTTGCTGAACGCAATTGCTTGCATTCCAGAATTTTCACTGACTGAAGCACAAGGATCAGGAAGGAGCACTCCCTATTTCGCAATTAAGGCCCTTCTCGGAGACTACACTATCAATCTCTACTTCCCGGGCGGGTACGTCGACAAAATACTTTTTCGTACATGGTCCAGTGTTGTTTAGTTAGATCACGCGATATATCGATGATGTTAAATGGCTTGTCTTTGGTTCGGAAGTGGACCATCCAGGGGCCGGTTGTATTAGATATAATTAGCATCGAAAATGAGGCTTATCGGCATTATTTTTGCCATCGGAGAAATATTCAAAACGACCTCCACCACGTTCCCATTAGTCAACACTATCATGCGGGCTTCAGTACCCGCGAAAGGAAGCTTTTATAGCAGGGAACGGAAAATTAATGCAACGAAATTTAAAAGAATGGAGAAATTGGTACATAGCTGTGGAACATTTGTAGTATCTGTATTCAACAAACACATTTTTGCTGAGCCGTTAGACGTACAGCTCTGTCAACAAAGGGTGTTTCCAAATAGCCACCAGATATTACCAGGGAATTTTAATTTTCACTTACACACGCCATAGCTGAACTTTCGTCAGTACGGGGAGAAATCACTCCGAATCTAACTACTCACTCGGGAAAAAGGTGTTCCGCCGGCCCTGCTTGTAACTAGAATTATCGGCACTAGAGGAATTATAGAAAACACTAAGTATAAATGAGTTGAATTCATATCGGACGTCTACTCGCATGAAAATTCGACCTTGATACGTGTCATAAACTGCTGCACAAGTTGCTGCTCGATGCAGCATTCTTAGCCATTTTGCCATCAAAGTAGCATACCCCAATATATTTCGTTTGGCCGATATTTCGGGTTGTCAAACCTGGCAAAACCTGGCACGTTTTTTCAGACATTAGTTGATGTTTAACTGTTCATTCATATTATTGAAAATCTGAGTCTTCTGTCCACAACTACTCCCTGCTAGATTGTCAGCTTACCGGAAAATTTGTCCGCAAAAAGAAATTTGTATTTCTTGGAACCCTTGATTCCTGGCAACGTCTCCTTTGAATTTGATCAGATCCTAGTTTTTGGTTCGCGTTTTGGCCGTTATGTTTTGCTTTACGATCCAATTCGGTTACTTAATAGCCCGATACTTGAGGAAACTTTCGCGAGTTTATTTCGAACTGAACAGCTCCGATTTTGTTGGGCTCATCAGTGTTCACCAATCTTGGATTGGCTTTGAAAGCCTTCATCGTTTTTTCTAGTTTCCTGTACCGCTTTGACGCCTTGATAGTACCTTTCGGGAAACAGATTAACGCTCCTTGAATCGTTTCAGCTCTACACATATGGTGGTTTAGCTATTTTCATCTCCTCTCCGAACTTCTTACCTTGAAAAGGCAAAAAACGAATCAATTCACACAACAGTGAGATTGAACCATTCTGATTTCATTTATCACCCGGCTGTTCGGCCATCTATGGAAGCTGTCCTTCTATGTCAGCTTCTTTCTCGGAACAGCCTAGATAAGCCGTGTAGTGTCGGTCGTGGTTGTTTCAACCGGCTAAGAATTACACCACGGACTACCTGTTCCGGTGGTACTAACCCACCAAACAGGGAACCCCAATTCCATAGTGTCATGCGACCCGTGCTATGGGTGGAATTGTTGAGGGGGTTTAAAATATTCTCAATGGCGAACGGAGCCTGGGAAGAGCTTGGCGAACTCCCCAGTATGCTGCGTTACGCAACGGAACGTTCACTCTACGCACCGAAGTTTTTTCGCCGATGATCCGCTTAATTTTACCGAATTTTTGTTGGCTGGGGATTTGCTGAAACACTCTCGGGTGATGGTAGTTCGGTGAAGTTTTGCTGGGTTTCGATTATCAAATTTCGATGTGTACCGACGAACCTGCCCAGAGTGGTATCCGGCCAAGAATTGAGCCATTGGGTTCCTGCTCCCATGTCGTAGGAGGCGACTGAAAGTAGGACTCCTTAAGTCACGGTGTAGTTCCGTGTCGAAGACTTGATGACTGGAAGGTCTAGTTCGGGCAAAAATGCACACAGCGTTACATTTCAATTTTTGGTTCTGCTACTGTGATTGATTAGCTTTTGTTATGATTCTTGTTCATACTTTGGGGATACACTGCATTTGATTTCTTATCAAATTCCGCAACTTTTCATATATAAATTATGATAAGAATCCCGCGGCGACTAATTAAGTGCCTCTGGGTGTCGCTTTTTGCCCACTGTGCACTGGTTTGTAGTATATCAACTAAAACGATGTTCATGGTTTCATGAGCTTAGTCGCGATTTTCGTAATGTCTCATTACGTTACTGTGATATTATATTCATGAGTTTAATATCAGATTTTTCTGGCGTAGTAGCACGATTTATGTTCATGATTTCAGGACTTTAGTCACGATATTCGTAATTTATATTCAAGCTTTCGTGATATGTTATTCACGAGTTTCGTGTTGAATTTTTCTGGCAGGGTAGTGTGGCTTATGTTCATGATTTAAGTCACGATTTCCGTAAGTTTTATTCACGTTATCGTGATATTTTTTGGTCACAATTAGAGTGATTTGTGTACATGATTTCAGGATTGGATTTTTTACTCGGAGTAACGTGACAATATGATTTGGTTCATAAAAGCGTAATAGATTCGCGGTATCTTGTTTTTGTGAACGATAAAATTTAATATGAATGTCAAAAGGCTCTATAACCCAAACTTCTCGTATTTGGACAAAGGTCAGAAGGGTTCCGTTCGATTTCTGAGATTTTTTCACATTAGAAAAACTGCAAAATATGTATAATTTTCATTACGGAGCAGAAAACTTATTAAAAATAGGGGATTTTGGGGACAAACTAACCTAGTATCCCACTTTCCCGTATTTTTGAGAAATAGAAATATCTCCATTCAAATACTAAGATTATTTTCTTTTAAAATGAGGTATGAATTGTAATTTTCTAAATGACACTTCAATTGTTATAGCATTTAATATCCTTTTCCTCCATATTTTCCTATAGCACCAATTTCAAAAATTTCAAGCGTAGTGGGCGGGGGCCTAGAATTGTTCAAATGATGTGAAATTTGGCATCTTAGCTTACTTGGTCATTTGTTGCAATATGAGAAGGGGGGAGGGCTCTTAAGAATATAAAAAAAATTTTTTTTCGTTGCCCTACAGGACATAACTATGATAAGTCAAGACAAAACCAACATTTCATGAAATAGTTCCCGTAAAAATTACAAGATCTTGTGCACAGTTGCTTGAAATTGAAAATGATTACGGATGTCACAAGCACTCAAAATAGATCATGAGTTATGTACTACGAGTCAGGAAACAGTTCACTAATCCATGAATAATATGATATGATTTTGTGAACTATTTCATGAGCACGAATAGTCCGTCGTGAAAATTATACTAGGAATCATGAGCCAGTTCACGATCATATGAACGATATTTTGTGAACTTGTGAACTATTTTACGGGCACACATGATCAGGTGTGACTATTATGTTTGAAAATGAAGAATAAGACTTCATAAGCCCGAAGCCATAAATCAGTTCACTTTTACATGAATAATATTTTTCGTTTTTGTGAGTTATTGCACAAGCTGAAATGGTAAGTAGTTACTATTATACTAGGAATCATAAACTAGTTCAGCAGTACATAAACATTATTTCATGGTTTTGTGCTATTTCATGAGCATGAATGGTGAGTTGTAACTAATTTGCTAGAAACCAGGAATCAATTCACGTATACATGAATAACATTTTGTGATTTTGGGAACTATTTCATTAGCACGGATATTGAACGGTGACTGCTATATTAGGAATCATGAACTAGTTCACGATGGTTGTAAAGATTCATGAATAATATTCTGGGTTTCATTAAATAGTTTACGAGAAAATATGTTTTGAATTTGTGAACTGCTTCACAACCACGAAAATTATGTTCAAGTTGTTACAATTGAGTAATTGAATAAATGCGTTATCAATCAGTCCACGTCGCATAGTATGACTGAATAATGTTCTAAAAGCTATGACTAAACCTTTAGTTTTATGAATAATGTTCATAAAGTTGTGAACTAGTTCACGTGCGCAAAATCACTTTGGTAATGGTAACCGTGACTGAAGTTCATAGAACAAAAACAAACATCTCCACTAATAAAAGCGTTGTATAGTAGAGATGGTCGGGTTTCAACTTTTTCGAACCCGAATCCGACCGGAATCCGAGAGCTCGAAAATTTAAAAATCCGAAATTTTAAAATTTGCAAAGGCTGAACACGACCCGAGCCCGAAAATTTTAATATTGAAAATCCCGAACCCGACCCCAATCCGAGAATGAAAATTTTGTAAAACTCGAGCCCGATAATTTAAAAATTCAAAAACCCGTACCCGAATTTGAAATTTGAATTTGAAAAAACGCGATCTGAACCGGACTTGTTAATATGGAGAATCAACCGAACATCCCGAATATTTTTAATTCTATGCACCCGAGCTGGATCCAAGGCTCACCAAAGAATTATAGCAATTTTCGAACCTGAAGTAGCATCATACGCGTCCAGTTATATCTGCCTATGGCAAAACGAATTAGTGGCGAGAGGAATTCGCATTTATGTTTACTATTGTTGAACGCCGAATTTGTAATGTTCTGAGAAACTTATAAATAGTCGACGGGGAAACAAAAGGCGTCATGACGACAGATTTATACAACCTTGCCCGTCGTACCTAACAAAAATTTCTATTTTTTTTATTGAAAACCGTTGCTGCAAGGGTAGTTTTGTACAATTTATTACATGTACTAAATTAAGCTATGTCAATTGGCAAATCGTATTT
The DNA here is from genome assembly GCF_030247195.1 of Topomyia yanbarensis. Taxonomy (NCBI): domain Eukaryota; kingdom Metazoa; phylum Arthropoda; class Insecta; order Diptera; family Culicidae; genus Topomyia; species Topomyia yanbarensis. The sequence goes on along the minus strand of NC_080671.1, from coordinate 368,363,483 downwards.
GACAGTTTACACGACGTCACCCGCGTTACTGGTCGGTACGATCTAACTTGTGTTGAAGGAAGTCAATCAAGATTATCTGACGCGTTATTGGTGTCACATTATTAGCTAGTACGGTATGTCATTGCTGTCATTTAAAAATTCGTCTCACGTAGCCACTGTTCAAAAATTCACACGCAAACGAGGAAACATTAAATTTGCTCCAATAACGTTGTGTGCTCATCTTTCTTCGTCCTCCTTAGCTTAACCCTTTTATGCCCAACATTTTCCTAGTACATATAGGGTTATAAAAGGGAAAATGTACTTTTGCATATAAAATATTTAAAATAATCCATAAAGAATTGTAAAACGATCCATAAAAAAGTTGTCCATGTTCCATAAAACACAACTGAAAATCCATAAAACAGTATGAATGATCCATAAAAAGGGGTGATTTGATCCATAGATTATGTAAAATTGAACCATAAAATGGTCGCAAAAGAGCACTAAAATAGTAATAAAAGAGCAAATAAAATCAACTAATGCCCCATAAAAATATTGGAAATGTTCCATAAAATGATACATTTTGCGCCATTAATTTCCTGACATTGATCCATAGAATATTAACAATGTACATTAAAACACGTCGATATGTTCCATAATATCGACAAAAATGCTCCACGGTATTACAAAATGGAGCAATAAAATGTCAGAAAAAGTTCCATAAATTTGATGAAAATGTTTGCTAAATAATTTTTCTTGGTCCATAGAAGATGTAGAAATGAACATTAGAAATGATTCATATATCGAACGTTAAATTATGGTTCATGGATATTTACAAAACGATCCATAAGAAAAGAAAATGTAAAACGATCCATTAATTTGTGCTTATGAACTAGAAAAAATAAATTTAATGAATTCATGCGAAATTTTATGGTAAACTGAAAAAATAAGTTGTGCTTAACAATTCTCATAACAGTGACAGTATTTTAACAAGTGAGCTTATACTGGGAGCTAGTGTGATGCGGCTTGGCCGCATATCCGAGGCCAAGGATCCGTTGGACGAGGCATTGATTAACCCGTAGCTGGAATTGCAAGCAAACCTGTGGTCCTCTCGTTTGCCCGGTTTACTTAAACATAGGGGCTATAGCTAGTCAAAAGCCGACTGAGCGGCAGCGAAGTCGGACAGTGCACTAGAAAGCGATGTGGCGTAGCCACATTAGTCAGTGTTCGTGTATAAAGTGTCCGTTTTCGCTTCAGATAGTTATTCAGATAGTATTTGCGACTCATGCCAGCATGTATCAGTGGTCTAATAACTCTCAGCGCTCTAATATCATAAATACCCTGACGTTTAAAGAGTTGCCATAATGATTTCAGGTTAGCTAAGGTCAGGTAACTGACTAGTGGGATACGGAAGCTGAAGTTTAACTATAATGTATGCATTATTTGTTGTACTTTGACATTACAACCAAATGTAATAAACTTTATTATTAGTTCGAATAGCAACAATTTCGCATGAATTCATTAAATTTAATTTTTCTGGTGCATAAGCACATATTAATGGATCGTTTTACATTTTCTTTTCCTATGGATCGTTTTGTAAATATCCATGAACCATAATTTAACGTTCGATATATGAATCATTTCTAATGTTCATTTCTACATCTTCTATGGACCAAGAAAAATTATTTAGCAAACATTTTTATCAAATTTATGGAACTTTTTCTGACATTTTATTGCTCCATTTTGTAATACCGTGGAGCATTTTTGTCGATATTATGGAACATATCGACGTGTTTTAATGTACATTGTTAATATTCTATGGATCAATGTCAGGAAATTAATGGCGCAAAATGTATCATTTTATGGAACATTTCCAATATTTTTATGGGGCATTTGTTGATTTTAAATGCTCTTTTATTACTATTTTAGTGCTCTTTTGCGACCATTTTATGGTTCAATTTTACATAATCTATGGATCAAATCACCCCTTTTTATGGATCATTCACACTGTTTTATGGATTTTCAGGTTTGTTTTATGGAACATGGACAACTTTTTTATGGATCGTTTTTCAATTTTTTATGGATCATTTTTGTTGTTTTAGCGGCGCAAACTTAGGGCTGCCGTTATAAAACTTGGAAATGGTGGGGTCAATAACCAGGAAAAAGCTATTTGATAAAGATAGGTGCCACCTTCGCAGTGCTAGAAACTGCTCAATTTTTACCTTCCAACGCTAAATACAATTCTCCTCGAATATTTACAATAGTCCAATTGTGTGGAAAACGTTGTCGAAGACAGTCTATATTGATAGTTTCTGTCAGTTTTCAATAATATGGCAAAATAACGAAGATATGTGAAAATTTCATGTTTCGTCGTCAATGTAAACTGTCCCTGGCAGCACTGCTTCATCGGAATCCAATCAGACTAATTGCAATAACTTTAGTTCTAGAGCTGATACTTGTACCTGTTAGTGCTCAAATGAAAGGTAATAGTCACATTAAGTAGCTTTACTTGTTTTTGTGAACAAATCTTGTCTCAATCAAAAATTATAGTTGTTTAACTTTGTTGTCCACAAACAACATGGGCATGAATGGGTTAAAAAATCTCCACAACCTCGGCTGGTATGAAAATAGCATTGATTTTTTATAACTTGTACACAACATCGAGCATGCAATACAGTTATTTGATATTTGTAGGTGAAGTAGGTTGTCTTAGAGGAACGCGTGGTGTGGATATTTGTAATGAAATATGAGATGAATCACTCGAACGATTTGTTTACAAAAAAATCTCCCAATCTACACATACGTCGTTCTAGACACAATAAATATACCTAACGAAATGATATATTTGTGGCTTCTGCGACCATCTAAATAAACGATGAAATTTAGCCAATTTGATTGCGTAGGTAGTTGGGTATTTTTGAAGAACAGTCAATTAATCGTGGATTAACTGCTTCCTTAGCCAAACTTCTGAAAGCTTAATTTCTTAATTTTTGCAAATATTGTACATTTTACGAAGTCGTTGATTTTGAAATGTACACTGTATAATAAAAAGGATAAAACTTCAACAGGCTTCTAAAGGGTGCTTCATTATACAATTCCATTCATTTTAAATAGTTGCGCAACTGTTGCTTCAGCCATCACCTTCATTATCTTTTATTTCCCCGGTCATAGTGCAACTGAGATTACACGTTGCCGCTCGTAAACCAATCGTCAAGCTTCCCCGTGAAACGACTAATTAAAAGGAAAAACTACCCCATTTCATTTCCTTGTAGAACTACATGCTACTCTTGTCACGCTGTGGACTAACAAACCACATTCAACCGTTCGTCACATCAATCCACCATTCTTCACCCGTCGTAAAAAGCGAATCCCCATCGTCAGCACAAACAACCGCATAAAGGACAAGTATGGCTAGCGAACTTATTCGGGTTGTATGTACATACGTAATGAAACGGTCCGAAAGTCCCAGACTGGGTAAAGCAAATCATAACCCGCTTTTTTTATGGAGCACACACAAAACCCATTTCATTACTGTTTTGCACTTAATTCGGTTGATCCTTTTTGGCGAAAAAAAACAACATGGACGATGCAACCTTGAAGGCCGTCGTCACCCCAGCGACGACTGGGTCACCAGTCATCTCTACGTATTTCAACATTCTTACCCTACAAACACCGCAATTTAAACACTCATCCAAATGGAACGTGATGAGTAAACGATGCAATTCCCTTGTTGAGGGTAGTTCGCGTTGTGGGTTGCGAAAAATGAGCCAAATAAAAAGACACCTTTGTGGGAGGACGGCTCATGAATATTTTATATCCCCATTCTGTACAGTTCCTGGCAGAGCTAGTAGGTTAGGTAGCTGTAGATACTTAAAGAGAACCAGTGAGCGAGGGGGAGGGGGATGGATAGAGCGTAGGCGTGGGAAGTTTTCCTGCCAAACAGTATCAGAGCATGTACTTGGTTGGCTTGCTGGGATGGAAGGATGGAAAACTTTTTTCTCCGGAACAGCTGCAGGGTTAGTTGTTGTGTTGTGAGTGATTGTCAATTTTGTTAAGACCCTTGAGAGATACATTCTGACCTACAGATTTTCACTATCTCTGATGGGACGGTAGGATATTTCACAAGGACACGAAAATGATGTGCAAAGTACAGCTGCACGTGCTTTTGAAGTAGAAAAAGTGCTACGGAAACTCTTTGTCTGTGGTTTGCCATCGAATGTGGGACGGTAGAAAGATATGAGCAAAAGCATATGCTTGAATCAGTCGTAGTCGATTCGGAATAAAGGAGAAAATGCATGTACTTTGAGATTGCGGAAGTTTTTGAGGGGAATAAGTGTTTTTGCTGTTTGTGAAACAAACATTTCCAACAAATTATTTTAAAATATCAAACATTGTCGAAGTTTTTACGTTCCAGACACAGTTTAAATAAATGGGTAAACTTGAAGAATTAAACACTTTTCCAAGCATTCGAGTTTGATGTTAAAAAAAACACGTTCTCGGTCTAAAAGACACAACGTATTTTTTACGACAACCAGGCTGCATACCTTCCCGCAGCTGCAACGTTGAAGATCGTCGAGACATGAGGATTATGCAACTTATCCGCCTGGTGGAGTGTGAGTAAATATGATTATGTCGCCGTTGCCTGCGGTACTTTCGAATCATGCTAGTCAGCTCGCAACAACCTGTACGACCGTACACCGGCGCAGCCTCGCAGCCACCATACCACCACCACTAGTTTGTCGACGAGAAACGACCGAGTTTACGATGAGCTCTTCGATTTTGGGCCAGGAAACCCGTGCTCGTGTGGTTCCTGTGTAAGCATCAATGCTCTCTCATCTCGGTACCAGACCAATTTATTATCCTTTGCACGGTTGAGCGCGCGGTGTATTCGGTTACAAAATAGTTACATCCAAAAGCTCAAACCGGAAGGGATACATGGAACGAAATTGGCCTGCCCATTTGGGATGGGGGATGAAACAAAGTTTCTAATTGGGGCATGTTTGCGCGCTAGCACCGGTAGTGCCGGGGCTTCTTTCGGGAATTAAAGTAGGCTTTTAATGTTTCGACTCTGTAATGAGTTTATGACTATTGGGAAGGGGAATGGTCCCAATTCTAGAGGAACGGTAGGCAGACTGCTGGTTAGGTGCCTTGTTTCGTTTCGTGCTAAAAACCAAGGATAAGAATTATGAACCCCAGACTCCATCACATCAACATCAATAAAGGTGGTTCGATTTAATTCGACGTCGGCGGAAAAACTTTATGCGAAGAAAGTTACCGAATTTGCCGGTTGGCGTTTCTTTGGTTTACGAAGAACTTTTAGATGGGGAAAATATTGACTTTTTGATGTTTACTTGAACCTTGCTAGAGGCTTGTTTTGAGTTTAGGAAAGCTTTTAACTTAGTCAGCATTAGTAGCACTGATTGTTTGTATACAACAGCGAAAGGCTTCGGAACGATTCGATCAACACTAATGTTGTGAAGCTCAAATTGTGAGCATTCCAAAAATGTGAACGCTCAGAATTACAATAGGGCTAGTGAAGAAAAAAGTTTTCACGGAATGAACGGATAGATCCACCCAATATCGCACAGTGGTTTAAAATACAAAACTTGAACATTTTTAGAATCATTAATTTAAGATATGAAAAACAGGCCCATAGCAAAGATTTTGATTCACGAAGGGTTTAAAAATTTAATGAAAAACTGAATTATTTCTGATGACATGAGATAAACACTGACAAAAACAGTTTCAAAATAATTCCAATAGAAACTAAAAATGCTAAAACTATATTCCTAGGTACAGGAAAGGTTATAATATACCGTGGACACAAATAATTTTGTGCGTGATTTTTCAAATTTATTTTTAACGATAGTTAAACCAACGGATATTCAAAAATTCAAATAATTGAAAGACCAACCGATCATGATAATCTTTAATGTCGCTACTAAATGGAAAGTGTTCTGAACTTGTCTCAGGAAACTCACTCGCAATTGCTCATCAAACCATATTGCATCGTACTGGGCGAGGTAGCCGGCTTCCTCCAACTCCCAGGACGGGAGCGTTCAAGTTTTCTGTTTCATAGTAGGTTCGAGAGAAGAGAATGTCAAATTTTTCCATGTGGCATTTAGCGACTTTGGCACTGAATAGAAATCTTTGTACATATAAAGAACAGATTAATACGTGTCAGTTCTGTAAATAGACGGCTAATTACGATCAACCCTATTCAGAAACCGCTGCGGAAATCTTATCTACAGAAATGAATTATAACACACAAACGATTCCTATATTTATGGCCACTGATCCTACAATAATGACAACTGCAAATGCTGCATTCAGTACCTCAAAATCAACAGCCAGTATCATCAGTAAGAAAACTACTATCGAGAGCGTAATGCTCACACTCGTGACCCGCAAGGGTAAGAAACTAGGAAAAACATTCGTGAACATCACGGAAGTAAACACGACGATGACACGATTGTGTACAATCATGTATTGCGCGATGCCCAATATGCAGTTGGAGAGCAAACAAATGTTTCGCTGCCATGTGAAAAGATCTCCATGGCCAACGGCAAGTCACACGCACGAATTCTGACGCACAAATATTAATACTCGTGATATTGCTTCATATTTTTACATTATGGCTTCATTTAGCTAACGCATTGTGTCCTATTCTATAAGCGAATTATTGAAAAAATCTTGAAAAGATTATCTAAAGTAAGAAAATCATATTTTTTTAACAAATTATTCTTCTAAATACACCTATATTTCATTGATTAAAACAACTAATGAAACTACTTAGAATTTTAAATTGTTATTATAAATATATTTGGAACCTGTTAAAATTTTAAAATTGTGGCCTTTTATTTAGCCGGATCTTAACGGAACAATTCAGTTGTGAAATTAATTTTCACCTATGTGTGTACTTCATTAGAAGTAATTTAAGCAAAATAGTGATTATTACATTCTGTAAGTTTCAGTTTCCGGAGTGATAGCTGACACTGCTATTTTCAGTGCAGAAGGACAAAATCTTCTGATAAGTTAAAATCTCGATCACAAAAAATACACTTCATAAACTGACAAGTTTAGCAAAAGCGTATTAAAATTTCGTCCGACTAGGTGATGTGATTATAAACGTTAATTACGCTCATTGTACATTGCATATTTTTTGCACTATTCGCTCGTAAATAGTTTTCACGAATACTATAATCAACTCCGAAGAATGTACTACAGTCCCTTGGCGAATTTTATACTGTTAAAACGGGGACATTGACAAAATCGGGACATATATTTTTCTTTATTTTTAAGAAATCGAAGATCTTAAAATATTCTTCATTAGTCCCTAGATATAACCTCATAACCTTTCCTGATTATTTAGCTTAAATGTCTCTTAAGGGCAAACAAAAATAATATTTTTTTTTGCATATTTCGGATCTCAAGATCAGAAAAATATACTCAAGAAAGGACTTACTCGAATTCAACTTGGTTCGTCTGCTAGAGTCCATCAAACTAGCTACTATCAATTCATATGAAGCTGATAAAATCGGGAGCTGATAAAATCGGGTCTTCACTGTACTAGTGCAGAAAACAGAAACATCGATTTTGTGAACAGTTTTGAAACCAACGCTATGATTGGTTATTTCTATTCGCTATATGCACCTATACTTAGTTTCATTAGTTAATCAGATCTTTACGTTGAATACGAGATTAACTGAACTGTGCTGCATAAACTCGATATTGAGAAACCGAAAATATGAAGGTCGCATCTTTCAGAAGTAATTGGTTCCAGAAAAATCCAAGATCTTGCAGATTCGCGTTAGTGAAATTTTAAAATTCGTGTCTTTGCGAAATGCAAATGTGTGTCTGGTAACAAATCAACCAATTTGTCTAAGCGTGGTACAATATCAGCACAATCGGCCGATACGAATTGTGGTCGGAAGTTGCTTATCCCACTATTTGGATACCAATCATTGTTACTTGTTTCCAGTCACGCACAACAAATTTTCTGCTGCAGAAACCTATTAAATGAGTTCAATAGTCGACTCTTCAACAAGTTAAATTTGACTCTGTTTGGCTCAAGAGCATTAGTTTTGCGTGACATTTGTGCATCTGAGAATTTCTTGATTATTGTGATAGTCCCCGCGATATGTCGAGCTCAATTTATTGCTTACGAATGTATTCCGAACATACGAACATTTCTTGCAAAATTTAAAGATCATCGCGTCGAATATTCAACGTTTTCGTACGTTGAATTTCGCTTTCGCATAATTCAAACTCTTGGATAGCAAAGTATTTCAGTACGTTCTAAAAGTTCTAATAATCGTTTCAGTAGCAAGTAGATTTCTACATCACACGGGCCGTTTCCTCGTGTGCGAGTTTGCATCAATGTCGACGACCTAATCCAGAATTTTTTCTGTTCAGAACTTTATCTGTCCTCTCTTCGACATTCCCGCTATATCGTTTATAACGTCCAGAAACCTAGAAGCTTCAATCAAGCTAACGTCATAAGCTAGTCGGATGTCTCTTAGGCCATCCCAATCGGTCAATTCAGTTGCCACTCCGTTTTGTTTCGTTGCACTGAATCGTACGCTGCCTTCGAATCCATGAACTGTGATTGAGTTTGTGAATTGTATTCCCGAAATTTAACCAGGACTTGTTTTCTATGAAAAAGCTTTTGAAATCGTGAACCATTGTTTGTTTGGGTTCATCTTCAAAAAGGCCTTTATTGGTTCGTATCTTTGTAGAAGGTGTTATGTTGAAATTCCAATACAGTTCGTTTCGTTGAACTGTATTTTTAGTTTTTTACATATATTGACACTAAAAAACACTGTTAAACTAAAATGTGTAGTTCTGGTTTTCATTTACATGGATAGCTCAATTTAGATGTCCTGGCAACTTCTTTGAATATTCAATTTGTGACCTTTCCGACAGGAACAATCTGTTGAGTAGCAATCGGTAGTATGAAGCTCAGAAATGCAATGAAATTCCGTCATTGGATCCAACAATGTTTACAACCAAGAGAAAATATATTTTAATAAGCTCCTTGCTGATGGCACTGGCTGACGATTTGGAGGTACTGGATGCAGCTTTTGCGTTTGTTATTATGGGCTGAAACAATAGCTACACATATGGAAACTATTTTTGGTTCAGGTGATAGCAATGTTCCATAATACTTTCTGGGTATTGTTTCCGTGATGTGTCGTTTGGTTACAGAATTGACACGTGGGAATTTGTCCTTGATATTTGCAACGCATTATCTCAGTTACTGTCGTAACTTTTGTGCCACGATCGTTTAAGTATGGGGAAGCTAAAATTTTGACAAGTTATTGCATTACTGCAAGATAGATCCGTTTCAGATAATATAAGCTCCTGTAATCGGATTCACAAAGAGCACGTTGACTAGTAATCATGTGAAAATTGAGTGTGCAATGAGCTGGCAGGAATGCTGCAATAGTGCTTCGTTGTGTGAATAGTACTATTGAGGTTTTATTTGGATTAACTGATAGTTCAACATAAAAAACAATTGCTCAACAACATATAAGGTTTGCTACATCAAACCAAAAAGTGCGCCAATGTAAATTCCGTTGATCATTACATGATAGTCATCGGCGAAACCTAATGTTGGAAATCTAAGCTCATTCAGTTTCATCAACAAGCCATCGGCGACTAGGTGCCATGAAAGTGGTGACAGCACACCCCCTTTTAGACATCCTCAGACAATCAGTTTCCTAATTTCCACTCGTCTTAACTACTACACTGATGTCGGTTTCTAAACACTGCCTGTATCCAGTTTGTTCTGTAATCTTAGTAAACACACTTAGCATCACACTTAATCGTGCTTAGCTAAAATTATTTCTATTTGCCGAAAATGGTGAGTTGAACTTTGTGCTCGTTTTTGTGTAACGAATCATTGAAACAAAAATAAATGACAACCGTATCATATTTGGTAATGGTGCACTAAATGGCCATGCAATAAAATCCTTTGACGTAGACTGTTGTTACGGCATTTAACTATCAAGGAACTGGAAGATGAAGCATATTTTTCAATATTAAGAGCCGTAGTACTCAAGGGAGAGCAAGGAGTTGAAAGATGAAAGTTTAGAAAAGTGTGGGAAGGGTCATATGAGCAAGCTTAGAGTTTACCGGCGACTTAACCCTTTGTCTGCTACCTCATGAATCAGGATCTTTTGCCATTAGAAATGCGAATCATCTGAGTCTACGGCATGTCCAGTAAAGTAAAAAACTTGTTACTTCATGCTGTCGGAACAAACAAAAAGTTAAACCACGGTAAACTTCCACACTAAACATTTCAGCAACAGAAGGTAGTATCAAGGCTGTTCTTTATTTTTAAAGCTGCAGTCCAGAAGCATGGCTTAGATGAACACAAGTCGTTATGGATATACGCTTAGCTACTAATCCAAGTAAAGTGAAATGAAGCTAAAAAGGTAAAAAATCTTGTACTAGTATAGATAGATGCTTTGGATTTTCTAACAATATCATACGTATATAAAGGCAACGACTCTATAGAGGTTTGCTTACATGATTTCACTTCGCGCACCCATAACCTCGTGATCAAAAAACTGACACTTCAAGTAACTTCCTAATGGTGTTCGTGTGGTAAGAATGTGTTCGATTATTCGTACGTAACAATTTTGTGCAGATCAACCGAAAATGGGTCAGCAATAATTTCACGTAACCGTTACGGAGGAAAAGCTAAACAAAGCTAACCAAAACATGACACCTATTCACAGAGCCCTAGCGTGCGGTTGGCCCCCGCCAAGGATGCTAACCTCAAGGAGTGCTAAAATATTGGTCTACTTTATACAATAAGCGAGGTTAAGTCATAAAATAAGTCAGGATAGGAGTATCATTCACAGGTACACACAAAATTACTGTTTGAAAGTTGAACTGAAAAATAAAGCCAAAGCAGATAGCAAAAAGGTGCATAACTGAGACTCTACCAAAGGCGCCCAAAGACTACGATACGGTCCTGTTAGTCCAGATTAAACAACAAACAAGACTAAAACTTCAGATTTCAATAAAAATAATGAAAATTATCGCAACCTTTTTTCACTAGTCGTCTCAGTTTCATAGAAACAAGGGGAACGGAAATGTGGTCATGAGTAGTAAAGCACCTTTTCAAATCTGTAGCAAAGATCGTAGAGTAAACTAGATCAATCAAGATAACCTAATGCCGTACCATGAAAATTGAAGTATTCTCGATTCCGGGAGGAGTTCCGAAATATCACAAAGTTGCCGATTCCCAACCTAGGTCCAACCAAACCTTCACTAAATTAAATAGATTAAAAATCTCTGGTTCATGTCACATGAGATTTTTGGTATTTCTGGAAGCGTTGGAAGCTCTTTGTTTCTTCTCAACTGTCTAAGACCAGGTACTGTTTGCTTCGGATCGGTGGCAGAGCTTTCTTCTGCTGGCATATTTGATGGCCTTTCAAGAGAGAAAAAAGCTATTGTTACAAAGACCCATTTGTCATCATAATAAGGTCGTCAAACGGTGGGATAACAGTTCTCACAAGTTTCCTATCTCATGTCTCCACGCGAGTCTAAGTCTATCGATGACATTTGGTCCTTCGACCGCCGACGACTGGGTGCTATCAGCCTTCTGCCGATAGTAGCAGAATGAGAGGGCAATTCTTGTCGAAGAAGACGCAAAGCGGTCTTGCACGGTGCGATTGTCACTTAAAATCTTCGCTCACTGAAGCAAGAGGTTATTGAAACAGCCAATCCCGTCCTTCAGTAGATCCACGCATGCCATGTTCTAATAGATATCTACACCATCGATCTCAACTTTGTGAACGGGCATGTAAACATGTTAGTTCTTCATGAATGTCTTGTCGCCAGTAACATCATTTGTTTGCTTTAGACAAAATATTACAATTCTGAGCATTTCTAGGCGAACTTTCGAGATATCAGGCATAGCTAAATATTTCTGAGTCTTGCGGAATATTAGAATACTTCGCGGACCCAATTTGATCCGAAATAACGTCGGATATGTTCGAACCCAGTTCAATGTGTTTGATTTTAAATGGAAGCTCGGAGTCTTTGGCGACGAATTTTGTTCGACATCTATTTTAAGATCATTTGGGTCAATTCAGGAGAGTTTATTTATGCACGGACCTAGAGCCAGACGCAAAGTGAAAACTGAAGAATCGGAAGGAAGAGACGGAAATCATGGGGGATATAATTTGAAGAACAATCTGAATTTGATGGTAAAGGAAGAACGTGGTCATCTATCTTCACACGATATATGGCAAAAATACCTTTGTGGTACGAGGAAAATTCCTAAATAGAGATGTGACCTGAGTTTGGAAATGCAGCTTTTTTATTTTGTATGCCAAATGTTTTAGAAATCCATTAAATGTCGAAATCTGGTGTCGATTCGTTTTTTTGGTTTTTTTGAAAATCTCAGGTTAAAAAATAAAAATACCAGGGAATTGTTTACGAGAAGATTCAAGATCCGTTGTTCCGTGCATTTCTAAAACACCTGGCATAGAAAACAAATTCAGCCTTTTGAAGCCCCAGTATCAACTCAAATCCATAATCTCCCAAATTCCACAAAGGCTATCTTAAAAAAATCAGGGTGAATCTCGACGTTGCATTACAATCCATGCAGCATCGAAAATTCGAATTCATTGTTTGAATCTTCTAAGAGTCCTTTTGTGTTTTTTCACCGGCGAAAATTTTTGCACTTTGGCCATTTTGCGCAACCTCTTAATCATGTCCGATTGAGCTAAACTTTTGCAAAGAGACTTCTTTCGAGGTGCGTCCGGTTATTAAATTTGTTTATCACCTGTTTCCCATACATGCCATTGGCACCCTAATGAACAGTCTTCGGAATAGGATGGAATTTACATTCAATAATAGGCAGTCAAACATGAATTAAGTAGGGAGTAGGTGTGCCATTTCCATGTACACAAATTATTGTTTGAAGGTTGAATTGAAAAAGAATGCCAAAGTAAATACAATTGGGGCACAAATCTGAGACTTCGCCAAGGGTACAAGAAGACCACGCTACGGCTCTGCCTATTCATTGTCTTCACTGTTAATATAAATTCGTAAATATAATGAAATCGGTCATGTAATGCACGAATTCATTCGTCGTTTTCTGCAACGAAGGATTTTCGTGCATTGTAAATAGTAGGTTTCGTTCATTTCATGAACAAGAATGGCAGCTTGGTGAACGAAAGCTTTCGTAAATTTTACACATTTAATATACACTGCACGAATGTTATCGTTGATAACAACATTATTTTTCGTGAATGAAACGAAATGTTTTGTTTATTTTAATACACGTTTGTGTATATTACGAACCATTTCGTTGGTCGCACCAATTCATTTCGTTTATTTTAGAAAAGTTTTCAGTCGATCTTTTGGGATCGATGTTTGACAACATCGATTTTTTTAAATTTCAAAAAATCGATGTGGCCAAATCGATTTTTTTTGTAGTACGAAGAAATGACCGCTTGATGAACGAAAGTTTTTGTAAATTTTACTTATTTAGTTTGCATTGCACGAATGTTATCGTTGATAACGACATCATTTTTCGTGTATGAAACGAAATGTTTCGTTTATTTTAATGAACGTATATGTATTAGGGTGTCCCAAAATGACATCATGTTGAAAAAGTCATCGGGCTCACTTCTTAAATGAAAGGTTAGGGTATTGGGACCACTTTCTTCTTCGGAGTGAGTTTGCTAAAACGCTTCCTAATGGTGGCGACTTTTGATTTTTTGAAAAATGGGCCGATATTGGATAAAATTTCAAATTTATGCCAGTTGATGTGGTCCTGAACTGTCTTAGATTTTTTTCAGCATTTTTAATTTTTCTGGAGATCCAAACGGAGAAGTTGGGTTAGTTAGTTTGTACAAATTTGGAATTATAAGAGCGGCAGGGCCATTAAAACTTAGTATAAAGTGAAATTTTTGGTGTTTTTCAGTATTTTTTTCTTCAAAATTGGGTATCTACAAAATTTTAAAAGTACAGAAAACACTTTATATAGTTGAGCCGAATTCAGGGGCGTAATTTTGCTGAAGAAAGTGTATAGCTATGGCTAATGGGGTATGAGTTATTTAGGTTTTTGTTAGATAATTTTTGACATTGTTAGCAATTTATCAAAAATAATGCTGTTCCAAAAAGTAAATCAAGTCAAATGTGCTTTGACCACACATTTTTTTTTCGAAAAATAGAAGAAAAATCATGAAAAATGACGTTTTCTGTACGTCTTTAGTATGTCAGGACGAGGTTTAATGAGCATCTGATGATTTTTTTTGTAACTTAAATTATAAAAATAATAACTTTGCTAATGACGCCAAGTCTCTAATTTTTTTTGAAGAGTTAATTCTCCATAATTACTTCTAGGAGGCATCTTCAACAAAACGATTGTGTCAGAAGATGCGCTGTATTCTGTTGTAAAACTTTTTCAAGGATATTTGCCCAAATTCTACTATTTCGGAATTATATGATCTAAACAGTAAATATCAGTTTTTCAACATTCACCGCACTCTTCTGCATTTTTCTCCACTTCAAAGTTCCTAACATGAAAATTAGACTTTATTTACAAAATGCCTTCAAATATACGCCATAACTTTTCATTAACTCGACATATTTGTTTAATTTTAGTGATTTTCAAACCCGCTAAGTGGCTATTAGTATAGAAAATATTTTTTAAAAAAATCGTCAAATGCTCATAAAAACCGCTTCTGATGTACTAGAGACAAGCGAAAAACGCCATTTTTCATCATTTTCCTTCTATTTTCCGAAAAATAATATGTGGACTAAGCCCACTTAAGTTGTTTTATTTTGTAGAACAGTGTTATTTTTTATGAATATCATAAAATGTCAAAAGGTTATTTAACAAAAACGTAAATAACTTATACCCCATTGGCCGTAGCTATACACTTTCTTCAGCAAAATTACGCCCCTGAATTCGGCTCAACTATATAAAGTGTTTTCTGTACTTTTAAAATTTTGTAGATACCCAGTTTTGAAGAAAAAATACTTAAAAGCACCAAAAATTTCAATTTTTACTAAGTTTTAATGGCCCTGCCGCTCTTATAATTCCAAATTTGTACAAACTAACTAACCAAACTTCTCCGTTTGGATCTCCAGAAAAATTAAAAAAGCTGAAAAAAAATCTAAGACAGTTCAGGACCACATCAACAGGCATAAATTTGAAATTTTATCCAAAATCGGCCCATTTTTCAAAAAATCAAAAGTCGCCACCAGTAGGAAGCGTTTTAGCAAACTCACTCCGAAGAAGAAAGTGGTCTCAATACCCTAACCTTTCATTTAAGAAGTGAGCCCGATGACTTTTTTAACATGATGTCATTTTGGGACACCCTAATATGTATATTGCGAGCGATTTCATTGCTCACACGAATTTATTTCGTTCATCTTAGGAAAGTTTTCGTATTTATTAGCATATTATTTTTTCAATCGATATTTTAGGATCGATGTTTGACAACAACGATTTTTCAACTAACTAAAAGGATCGATGTAGCAAAATCCATTTTATTTCAACCTGCTCACCTCTATTGAGGACTAGAAAGATTGTGGTGTGAAGTAATGGCCGCTTGATGAACGAAAGTTTCCGTTAATTTTACATATTTGGTGTACATTGCAGGAATGTTATCCTTGATAACGACATTATTTTTCTTGAATGAAACGAAATGATTCGTTTATTTCAATAAATGATGAACGATTTCGATGGTTCGATGCCGCACGAATTCATTTCGTTTATCTTAGAAAATTTTTCGTATTTATTAGCCTCTTATTGTTTTCAGTCGATATTTTGGGATCGATGTTTGACAACATCGATTTTTTTTTAATTTAAGAAAATCGATTTTACTTATTTAGTGTACATTTCACGAATATTATCGTCGATAACAACCTTGTTTTGGTGAATGAAACGAAATGTTTCGTTTATTTTAATAAACGTTTATATACATTACGAACGATTTCGTTGGTCGCACGAATTAACTTCGTTCATCTTAGAAAAGTTTTCGTATTTATTCGCATACCTTTTTTCATTCGATCTTTTAGGATCGATGTTTAACAGAGGCAACAACGATTTTTTAACTAACTAAAAGGATCGATCTGGCCAAATCGATTTTATTTCAACCTGCTCACCTCTATTGAGGACTAGAAAGATTGTTGTGTAAAGAATTATCTAGTGTACATGGAACGAATGTTATCGTTGATAACGACACTATTTTTCGTGAATGAAACGAAACGATTCGTTTATTTCAGTAAATGTTTGAATATATTTCGAACGACTTCGTTGGTCGCACGAATTCTTTTCGTTCATCTTAGAAAAATTTTCGTATTTATTATCGTCTCATTTTTTCATTCGATCTTTTGGGATCGATGTTTGACAACACCGATTTTTTTTTATTTAAAGAAATAGATCCGGCAAAATCGATTTTATTGTGGTATCTAGAAATGGCCGCTTGACGAACGAAGGTTTTCGTAAATTTTACTTATTTAGTGTACATTACACGAATGACGTCGTTGAAAACGACATTATTTTTCGTGAATGAAACGAAATGTTTTGTTTATTTTAAAAATTGTGTGTATATTACGAACAATCTCGTTGGTCGCACGAATTCATTTCGTTCATCTAACAGAATTTTTCGTATTTAATAGTACTGCTCCAGTTTCTGGATTAACTGGAAGCAAAAGAGTTTCAGAAAATCTTCCTGAAACCGGCAGACACGGATACGGCTACTGAATAGTCAGACCGAGACCGGCGTGATGATCAACAATTTTCTGACGAATAGCAACAATGACTCCATATGCTACCTCTATTGAAGCTCTTTTGACGTTGACGGTTTGACGGTTTGACGAATGGTGCTCGTAAATATTTTAAAGATATTCGTATATATCAGCGAACAATTCGTTTACCGAACGAAGCTGTTTCGTAATAAGCCAACGAAAATCGTTTCGTGGTTTTCACGAAAAACTCGTAATAAAAAATAAAAGTGTTTCAATAGAACTACGAACGATTCATAATATGTACGAAAAATTCGTATATATTATGAAAACTTTCCGTACGAAACTAATTCCTAGCGATTTACGAATATATTCTATCAGTGTTGTTTTGTACACATTTTTGCAGTTTAGAATTATGCCTTTCCTGATGGCTCTTGACTCTAGTGCAATCAACTAGTTCCAATTTAAAGCTAACTTTTCAGTTCCTAAATATAGCTTCTTATTCAGGGTTGCCAAAATCCCGGAACCTCTGGCCCAATAACCGAGTGTACCAATGCATAGAACCGACACCGGCCTTCGGACCTAAAGCAATTCAATTAATTTGCAATTGATTTAGAATGCATCACTCATCACTTCAGCGGTAGGGTGAAACATTCTCCCCCGTTGCCAAATCAGTTGTCACCGTTAGTTATCGGTACACGTTCCTTCTACTGTGTGCCGTATGCCCCAGAATGTGGCAAGTTCCAAATCGGGACGCGGCACGTACGGAATTTAATTTCCTACATAACATCGACTCTGACAGTGCCGACCGGATGCTCCAACGCCGACAAACTTGTTCCCGGTCACGGTTTTCTAGTCAATCAAATTATTATTAGCCGGGTCAAGTGTCGTTGGTGTGGCGCCTTGTACCATTGTTGGCGACTGATCAGTATTTCCGAATTTCCGCAAGAAAGTCGATTAGCTTTTAAATAATTCAATCAGGTTAGGTATGTACCAACAATCCACCGGCCCGACGATGTTCCGTCTCCATACTGTCCTATCGCCAAACTTTCTATTAATAATAGAATATAAATACATAGCATCGAACATGGATGCAGTGCCGCACAAGCCTCGTTCTAATTGGGGCCATATAACTTTTTCATTGATACGCGTGTGGTGGAACTCGCTGGGAGCAGCCGCGCGCCGCGTGGTCGAATATTGCGCCTCTAACAAGCGTGATTTCAGCGATGATACTGTGCTGGAATAGTGCTGGTGCTGTTGCTGATGATGCTGTTGGTCGGCATCGATTGGTTTGCAGATTGGATATGCTCTGGGGATTTGCTCACTCTACTGGAATCAATCAGTTTGGTAAAAAGGGTTTTAGCAGTGGTTTAAATATTGAAACTATAGCAATCGGATAGCGGCTGTTTTTGCTCCAGTTTGCATCTGATTTGGCCGGAATGGAATATAGTGGGATTATTTTCAGCTATTTGGTTCCTAATGGAAAAGTTTCGGTTTGTTTCTCCACAAAGTGGTTGCGAGGAAGCTAAACTGAAGCGGAGTCAAGTGGAAGATGGTAGTTTATCATTCCAATATTGAGTTGTGCAACTTCACCAAAATTGTGCTAGAACGTTTTATCGCTTTTTCAGCTTGGTAAAACACAGGCCACTTGTCGGAAGTTCTTTGCATCGAACTGATTTTCTGTGAATCTAAAATAGAGACGTTAAAAGCATACCCCAACCCCGTACCTACAATGAAGTACACTCAGGTTTTTTTTACGCGGGGGATACGAGCCGCGTAAATGAAAACCGCGTAAATTTCAAAATCCGCGTAAATGAAAACCGCGTAAATTTCAAAATCCGCGTAAATGAAAACCGCGTAAATTTCAAAATCCGCGTAAATGAAAACCGCGTAAATTTCAAAATCCGCGTAAATGAAAACCGCGTAAATTTCAAAATCCGCGTAAATGAAGACCACTTAAATTTAAGAATCCGCGATAAAGGGAACCTCATTGATGGATACCGCGTAAATTCCAAAATCCGCGTAAATGAAAACCGCGTAAATTTCAAAAACCGCGTAAATGAAAACCGCGTAAATTTCAAAAACCGCGTAAATGAAAACCGCGTAAATTTCAAAATCCGCGTAAATGAAAACCGCGTAAATTTCAAAATCCGCGTAAAAAAAACCGCGTAAAAAAATACCGCGCAAAAAAAAACCGCGTAAAAAAAAATTTGAGTGTATTGCGAGATACTTGCTGAAATGTAGCATTATTTTGGTGAGAAGTGCTGGGTTCGTCGCTTACACAGCTCATGTCTTTGTGTCAGTTTCTATTCGAAACATCATTTTTCCTTTAAATTTTGTATGTGTTTTATCGATTGTCCATGTTGGACCCGAAATCAGCAGACAACTGTACTCCGATCTTTAATATCAGTTTGGTTCATGGAAAAGCAAACGAACTGAAATGATCAAGCGAACCTCTCTCTATCGACTATATTTATTTCCGTTCTCAAAAAGACGTTCTTCTCCGTTTTCCACGCTTGCACATTTCAAATAACCCATTACGCTGCGAACTGGATGGAGTTTTTCGCTAACGCAAAATGGGAGCATCCTTAACGTTTATGTTTAAGCACTCCCCGGAATTTCCCGCACTCTCCAACTGAGCTAGAGATGGATATAATTCCCATCGACTGGGAGATTGCATTCAATTCGACCACCCTTTTGGCCCTTTTTCTCCATTAGCCGGAGAAACTGACGTACGCCCACCGCCAGGCAGCCCTGAAAGCGATCTGCCCCCTTTTGGGGGCAATTTTATATATCTCCCGCAATCTATCGCATGAAAACCGTTAATTGAAATGAAATTGCGAAAATAATTATTTCTTTCACCGCGTGCCTTTCCATCCCATTTGCCAGTACACTATACATATAGCCAGTCTAACCATTATGGACTGATTGTACTTTTTCTCGATTTGCGCTCCATTCGAGGGCAGCAGCAGCTATAGCTTTCCATCCACACGACAATCAAAGCTGGTAAGTGAAATGGTAGAAAGCTAACCGCGGGTGGCGCTGCTACCTACCAGCACCAATCAACCGGATGATGGATTATTACATATTTTATATCATTTCAACTTATTGGGTAAGGTTAGACCAATTTGGCGTTGTAAGCAACCTATTATAGGACTGATATTAGTGGTTAGGAAGGCGAATTAGTGTTTTAATGGTTTTACCCTCGACTCGAGACAGCACTGACTGCAACGATTGCAGTCTGTTAAATTTAATATTAGCTTCTCATACCGAAGATCGGGGTTAATGACAACGACAATTAACCGAACGAAAGCGATTCGGAACGGACTAACGGGGGGGAGCGATTGGTTAGAGGTTTCCGGGTGGTCTGGGCGGGGGTTTAGTTTGGTAGTTTGGGGAATCGGGATTGTCATGCAGGTGGCGCGGACAGTTTAGATAAGATCCCAAACTCACGTACCTTCCACTTGAGATTCGTGGTGGAAAAATTATCCTCCTTGTGAATGGTCGGTGCCATCGCGTGCGGCCTGGCGGGCAGAGATTCGGAAGAGAAGAAGATAAGCCCGTGTGTGTGTGTGCGGCGATGTGCGGCGGGCGGCACCGTGTGCTAGAATAGAAGTGTGAGAGATTGATGAAGTGGCTGCTGCTAGTTTTGTGGTTTGGGGTAACGTGAACTATTGGCGTGAGCTTGTTGAGTAGCTATCGGATTTTGTTGCTGGCGTACAGAGATAATTGGTTTGATCTTTCGGGATGTTGGGGATAGCTGATTGCTATTAGCTAATCGGATGAGGATTTCAAATATACAGATAAACTAACTATAATACACCAGGTCAACAAAACTCATTTCAGATTCTATTCACTATGAGGATTAGAGTTTCTATTGAATAGGAGAAATAGAGCTCACTTATTGAGAATGCAAAAAGTTCAACATCACATCCACTGCATCATGTTTAGAGTTGGTTTTAAATTTTAATATAGGTTTTTCATTTCAAAATTATGCGTTCTTATTAAGCTTAAATGATTTCGTTAGGAACAATAAGTTTGTTTGGGATTCTTAGGAACAATAAGTTTGTTTGGGATTTGGGATTTACATAGAGTAAGCGCACAGAGTTGCATTTTCACCGCTAGGTGACACTGTATTCATCAGCTTATCACTACAGGTAAAAGTAAGAAAGATAATATTATCGTCTACAACTTTGTCAAAGACTGGGTTTGTCTGAATAGAACGTTAAAAAGATTTATAATACATGGTATGAGTCATCTTGTATCTACAAAATTTTAGTTCTACGTTTCACGACATAGAGGGCGCTAAGACTAACTTTTAAAGAAAGAGAGAAACAATATAGATATGTCCAGAAAAATTTCTTGAAAAGGTTTGATCTACAACTTTGTGGAAGGCACCTAATTTCTATTCCTCTACTTTGAAAAGTTAGTATTGAGGGATTCCATGAGAAACTGACCACAAAATGTGAACATCGTCGATTCGAACGAAGTTTTGAAAATGAATTATGCAAATATATCAAAAGTTGTTTTTAGGAAAACTTTTTTATTGAAAGCTTCTCCATGATCTAAATACACTGAAAAAGTGTAAAAGAAACTTTAAAACGATGAACATAATATTTTTGACATTTTTTGAAGGAGTAACGCGAATAACTTTTAAAAAGGGCATAAGCACATGAATTAACTGTTTTTGTTGAAACAAAATTCCAAATATCTCTAAAACTATTGCATTTTGGAAATTTTTTGTTGAATGCATTTTTGTCTATATTCTGTAATAAAATTACAGTTTTGTAAGTCAATTAGTATGAAATATAAAAACATGCATAAAATTATTTTTAGAAAGGCTTTTTTACTGATAAGTTCTCCATCATACAATCACATTCAACATGTTTCTTTTCTCTTTAGATTTTTGTTGACAAAATACAAAAAATTATAAAAAAATGCTTTTTTTTGCAATTAAATTTTTAACACAAATTTTTGGTTTTGTGAAAAATGACACATTTTTTTCTGTGTACATTTTTTTATTTCGATTATAGAGGTTTTAACTTTAAGGTCATTCGCCTCTTCGAGTTAGAAAAACCTCTTATGAATTTTTTTAACCCTATGTGCGGGGTCGGGATTCGAACCCAGGTGCGCTGCGAACAAGGCAATCGATTTCCCAACTACGCTACGCTCACCCCCAGTCAGTGTATATTTTTTTCGTACAGAAATGTTTATTCCCTGTAACTCATTCTCAGAAAGATTTACTGTATAAAATACAGTAATCGAGCAAATAATTTATCAATTTATGGCCGCAGAAATATCTACGCCCTTTTGAAAAATTGGTCTTGAATCAAAATAATCTTACTGATTGTGAAAAATGTTTAGTTTTCCATGCCGGTGAAACGTGTAAAGTTGCATAGGAATTTAAATATTTTCAGACGGATTCGTGGAATTCCTCTGTTGTGAAATGTGGTGAAAGGTGGAACTAAAATTTTGTTGTTAAAAGATTGCTTATATTGTTTATTAAAATCCCTCCAAACATACTATACAGTTAAACCTAATCATTATTTCACAAAAAAAATAATGTTCGACCACTGATGCATCACAATGTACTGTTAGGCTCCATGCAAAACCAACTTAGACATCACTTCATTACAAGTTTAATTACTTCTCCTAAGAAAGTTGGAGTTTTGTAGGAAAACAATATCTTTCTTAACTGATGCATACAGCTCCACCTAGCGGTAAAAATGCAAGTTATGCAATGATGCATTCAAGGCTGATTTCGTAAACAATGCGCTCAGCTATGTATAACTGCGTAAATAATACAACATCTACTACATATGCTATTATATGTCAATAGATACTAATCTTCATTGATAGATGGACTAATATTACTAGTTTCGAAGTCTATCACTTTATGATATATTAAATGCGGACAAAATATGAAACAATTCTCATTTTTCTATTATTTATCTATCTATTGGTTCAAACTGTCATCAGATTTTGTGGGCTTCTTATTCTTAACTGTATTTACGAAAAAATATCCCACGAGTGCTTCTCCGAACGTCACAGAATTACCAAATTTTGTTGAAATAAAGTTCAACGTGTGTTGTGCGTACTCAGTAAATTTTGTGAAATTTCGTTGCATAGTTTGGTAAATTTGGTATGATTTCTGTCTATATACCAATTTTATTTCGACTAATAGGCAGTCACATTTTCTCCTTCACTTTTTAACGATATTCAATTAGCTAAAGATTACTGAATAGGGAAAGTTATGAAAATTAGACCCATAGTACTCAAGTGAGAGCAAGGATGTGAAATATAAAGAACGGAAAACTAGAAGTGGAAGGGGCATTGGAATCAGGCTTAAAATCTAGAAACAGGCTTAAAAAAATTTCTGTCTATAAATTAACGTAACTGGAAAATTTAGCTAAGCAAAGGTTAGAAAATTCAACTCGCATATCACACGAATCCGAAATTATGCCATTGCAAACTTAGAAACGTCTCGGGACATGGAACGCCACAGTTTCGAGAGCACCTGATATTAAACACCAGAGATAAATTTAATATACAAACAAAAAATAAAAATTGGCAAGAATTTTTCTGGTCCGGCAAGCAAGCTGCAGTTGCGGCAAACGAAGTAAACTTTGTGCCACAAGCGTGATTATGAACCAGGGAAGGGAACTTACCACAATGAGTGCCTTCAAAAACGTCGAATACCTCTTTTAGACAAGAGTGTGGTTCTTGTTTTTTACCTGATGTAACATCGTGCCGTTTGGCAAAAGCAGTTCCAGAGTTAAATAGAGTCATCAAGATAAATTTTGTGCTCAAACTGCCCGGAACTAATCGAAAGACATTGGGTAATTTGGAAGCAGCCGTTAAAAAATTGATGTTGTTAAAAATTAAATGTTAATGTAATGAAAATAGAAGAAAGCTGGGGGAGAAGTGTACGTGCCGAGGTTTCGTTTATCTGTTCCAATTGATTATGCATTACAATAGGGCTGACACAACACAATAACAATTTATGAAAAACAAGTAACAATATACCAACATCATTCAACTATTACGAATTACGGCATTTACAAAAGTGTTACTCTTAATATATTGAACGTGACCAGTACCACGTTTCTGACGTGATGTAACTGACACAATATGACTTCGGAAAACCCGCATATTGTTTTACAATAAACATACTACTTCGCTAACAGAAGGCCTTAAACTCAATTTTGTGTTGATGAATCAGGATTATTCATTTTCAAAGTATGGCGCTTCTTACTGCAAAATAGGGAATTACGCTTTCGTTGGCGTTTAACCCTTTCATGCCCAACTTTTTTCTAGTGCATGCAGGGTTTCAAAACTATTTTTTCCTTTAAAACGGTGGAGTCAAGAAACTCGAAAAACCTTTTTTCATAAAGGTAAGTGCCTTCCTTGCAATGCTTGAAGCTGCTCAATTTTTACCTTCCAATGCTCACTACAATTCTCCTAGAATATTTACATTTACAGAAGATAATATAAGAAATACTCATTGCTAAGTTGTTTATACTCAACCTTAGGTTAACTATATTCAAACTTAAGTTGAAGTTACTTGATTTTGAGTAAAGCTCGAACAACTCAAACTCGTTTGAGTTGTTCGAGCTTTACTCTCGTTTTGTTTTTGACAACACTAATAAGTGTGAATGAGATGAAAAACTCAAAGCTACCTTAATTTAAGTTGAAAGACCCTATTTGTTGGATTGTTTATTTTTATATATAGTGTTGTAACTCAGCTGTTCACAAATTACCTAAAGAATGAGCTTATCGGCAATAGTAGACAAAGAGTGCTGCAAATGGCATTTCAGTCGAGCTGGAGCTTATTTTGTCTATTTAATCCGCTGTAATCCAGCTGTTGGCAAGTGTTTACATCATGCTGGTAGCGTGACGATAGTATGCTGGCACTTGATCAGATGGCAACCAGCACTAATGCAACTAACCAAGGGCACTTTCAGCAGTGTATTTCAGTTTAAAATTTAAAACTAGAACTTGCTCTCCGCAGCAGCTGTTTTAGTGGGTGTCCTATTTAATTCGTTTCACTTCATGTTTTCAGAGTCACTAGAGTGAAAATAATTCGTCTCGAGTTTATCGAGTCTGAATGTCTGTACTGGATACTTTCAATGTGGCATATACCAGTTTTAAATTAAACAGAACTGTTCGAACTTATAAAGCAAAGCGCTCTGCTGGGAAGATGTACTTGTTTTAGTTCCAGTTCTACTTTGAAACTCATATATGAAATGAAACGCAGCTGAACATACTCTTATGGCGATTTCGCTTGAACCTGAAACTGAGTCAGGTTCTAACCCCAACCGCACTCAGTCCATACATTTCGACAACAGTCGGGGTTAGGAACTGACCCAGTTTCGCCTCAAACAAAAACCACATTAGGGTATTGCAACAAAATCGGAAGTGATCGCAGTAGTCTAACGTGACGTGCCAGACGTGAAATTTTTCAACTGTCGCTCATAACTTTCAAAATATGAACAACGATTTGCGAAATTAACATATAATTTTAATTTAATAAATGAGTGTACAGGAGTGAAGTGCAAAGAGTTCAAAGAAGATACTATCTCGTCAGTTCCGGGTGTCCACAGTTCACAGAAAGTCATTCGAAGTAGAACAACGCAATCTCTGGGCGGATAAGCATGATTGTGGGGATGAATTCTACCATCACTTGATCCGGGATGACGCACAAGATTCGACGGATCTTGGTGAGAATTTTACAATCCATAGCTATATAATTCTATTGGAACCATTTCGTACTGGATTCTTCGCATTTTTGTAACTGACCTTTTTCATCTGTAAAATCTGTTTCGATTTCCAGTGATGCGATAGGAGTAGTATGACATTTAAACGCTTGTCAAGTACATGGGGACATCACGGTAAACACATACTAGACTAGCTCATTAGAATGCAAACTTTCGACGAACGGGTGTCATCGAAATCGCCAGCAAAAGCAATTAAAGCTTTATATTTGTTTTGCTGCTAACTGATGAACGGCACCTGGAAGATCGCAAGTAAGCAAAACCGATGTCCAAAACTTTTACTATAAGGAGGAAATTTCAGTTACACAGCTAGGCTTTCTGTGGCATGCAGCCAAATCCCCAATTTTTGCCAATAATCACACAAATAATCACTAATTATCCACCGTGCCGCAAGAGCTTAATTATTGTCAATTGTCAGCTGTTGGGAAAACCGAACGCTAAAATGTAATAATAATGGATATGATCACCAAAGAGGCTGAATCTCTAGCATAAAGACCAACCGGTGCCGTATCAATTGTGTGTTGTGTACTATTTATCTGTCAGTGTCACTCCAATCGAACATAATACTTGTCAAAAGCACTTAATCCGAGGAAAGTCGTTTCGAATCCTTCTCGAACCTTTGATAGGATTTCTGCTCGATTAGAATGACACTGACGAATGAATGACAAACAAACGAGATTCAGCATTTGGGTTATAATATGCCTGTATAGATTTTTTTTCAAAGCTAGCTTAAATGCCAAATGTCACATCAATTGAAGTTATTACTATAGCCACAATCAGTGATGCCATTATGGCAGATTTATCTAGCACAGCCAGAGTTGTTTGCAGATTCCAGACAAAAAGACAAACCTCTCATTCTGCCAGATTTATAATTTATAGAAGTGTTTGCACACACATTTTGGAAATTTGGGAAATTTTCCCAAATTTATCAAAAATCGATTGATAAATTTCGATGACTTTGAGGTCGCTGTTAAGTGACAGATTTTGTCAGACATTTTTAGTTGATCTGCCAGATATTTTTTGAAAAATAATGGCATTCATGGCCACAATGGAAAATGTGAAGAACACATTCTATGTAAATTGTTGGTAAGTTGAAGCACTTTGGCGAACATTTTTGATTTAATGGGTCTTAGAAATTTTTAACTTCTTGCATATTTTGAAGTATTAGAATTTTAAGAATAGAGAAATGTAGACAGAAATGGACCATAAGATGTTTTTTAATTTTGGTGACTTCTATGGTAAACCGGCAGCAATTTTTCCCGAAAAAGTTTGTAGGCTTGTTTGCATGAATGCAATTTCTCATCGCATTAAGGGGTTATATACAAAGTTGTGGCGAAAAAGTGAGCTATGTTCGTAATTTTTTTTTAAAGCGTTTCATGCAAATTTTATTTGAAAGAGCAAAAAACAGTTCGTTGGTAGCACTATCGAAGATAGAAAAAACAAGTTGAGTTTAAAAAAATATTCAAGGTTGTCGAAGTTATGGCCCATCCCCCAAAGCGTGTTGTTTTGGCAGAGGTTTGCGGTGAACGCTCTCCAAACCGAACCGCTCGACTGAAATCCAAAAACTAAAAAGATTATTGAAGAGAAATGTATTGTGGTGTACTTGAACGGATCGGTTTCGCAATATTTTTTTTCTTGCATGAAAATCATGCTGGCCAAAAAATTTAGCTTTGTGGTGTACAAAATTTTAAACAAATATTCATTGCAAAAAATCGAAATTTTTTTGACGTAAAAGGAACGTTCAAGTACACGAGAAAATAAATACAAACAATCGAAAAAAAGTTTTTGAAAATCGGATGACTAGTTTTAGAGGTATCACGTTCACTGCAACGGTACTTTTCGAAAAACTCCATTCCAAGATCATTACATTTAAAGTTTGGTGTTACCTTCATTCGTGGAAGAACCATCGCGCTGCAAACGACTGTAATTTTAAATCTAGCGCTCCGATCTGGATAAAATTTCGCACAGATATTTTCAAAAGTATGTACTTTCAGAATATTCAATAAAAAAATTTAGATTTTTTGAGTTTCAACTTTGTATATAACCCCTTAAATCAAAAAAATATGCAATATGTTACTTTTCCGATATCATCTTTTGTAATTCAAAGTGATTTCTGCTCATTATTTATATTGTGTTGTCGTGAAAAAGATATGCAAAAACGGCGCTGGTAAACAGATGGCCGTTAGGTATAATTCACAAAAATATTAAAGTAATCACTAGGCTTTCTTGAAGAGATTTCAAGCTTACGATCATTTTTTCTGTTTATAAACCAGACTACGCTCTGCTATGCCATAACTTTAACGAGAGACTGCAAAATTAAAAATACCATGCGAGATATTTATTCCTTACAGGTGTAACGTTTTTTTCTGCTTTTTCTGTGGATGAGCTGACTGCTTTCTTCTTTCAAGTAAACAGTTTTGGCTCAAGCACATATCAAGCCAATTGCCTTTGGAAAGTTGCAGTATTATGGGCTGCATCCGCAATAGGCTACGGATGTTGCTTTTGTGATACCTTTTTTGTTTCGGTAACTCGCCACAGTATTGGGGAAGATGGTGTAAAACGCACCCCCTAATGTGCTCATTACTAAGCTATAGAACATCAATTGGGAGAATTTAATTAATGATATCGTTTAGCCAACATTTTCCTCTGTAATCAAACTCATAACGCTTTGCAAAATATTCAAAAACATCAAAATAATTCAATTCTTCAAAATCAATAAAAATCACCTTTTGAAAAATAAGCGGGGCAAAACGCTCCTGTGCGGGGGCAAAATGCACCACAACAACGGGGCATAATGCCCTACAACAACGGGGTAGAATGCACCGCAGCAACGGGGCATAATGCACGGCGAACAAGCAAGTAGTTTTGTTTTCTGACGAGATTTCACAAAAGTGTGCCATTAAATAGCCTTAGGTTATGCAATTGGTAGGTTTTCAGAACGATTTTTCTGCTTTCGATTAAAAATCAACAAAATCAGAGAAGAGAGCATTTTGCCTCCGATAGAGCTGAGATATAAATTTAGCAAAAAGTGAATTATTTAGTAGATTTTTCATATGTAGTGCGACAGAATAATGAACAGCGGTATATTTATTTCTCGAGCTGCTATTGATGTACGGTTATCAAACTTTGACAGTGTATGTTTACTATGGCTGACTTCCGACTGGTGTTACCGTTTTCTAAAAATTTTCAGCTGTTTTCGATATAAGCAAGAGGTGCATTTTGCCCCGGGGTTGCGTTTTACCCCATCTTTCCCTACGAGAAAATCAGAAAGTCTCCGTAGTTCTATCTTTGATGAAGAATATCATTGAACTGAATAATATGGGAGATAATCAATATAGAATCAGCAGTAATCGTATATTCGTTGAATGAATAATAAAATGCATCCTTCTTGCTTTCATGAGCTGTTCTTCGAAATATTCTTCTAGGACAATTGTACTACTGTATGTAAGAACCAATCTTAGTTAATGTACATTATTCATAGCTTAATACAAATGAGATTGATTTTAAACAAGAGTGTCGAATCTATTTTAGTCATGTGCAATTCATCGGTTGTACTGCGAGAAATTAATAATTAAATAAAATTTAATTTCCGCATGCCAAGCATTCGGTCTGCTTCTTTTATTTGAGCAAAGATTGCTTCAAATATATACAGCAGAAAAAATATTGGTCGAGTTTAATCCGCTTCCAGAGTAATTCTACGGCATCAGAAAGTTCAAATAAGTGTATTATACGCTGGCGGAAATGGCCTGTTTTGGCCCTATTGTGGAGATACTATTACAATAACTCAGCCTACAATCGACGGAATGCGTATAAATAGGTATCAATTTCTTTGCTTCATTTTTACGTACAAAGATTGCAGACCCTGCTCAAAACGACAGCCTCAAATGCGTAGAGTGATAAAAGTAACAAAGTAAAAATAAGCTCATCACGCAATTTTTTAATTTTTTATTCGTAATTAGCGGTTTCGGAAACCGCCAGATCTACATTTTGACGAATCGCGTTTTCTTTCTTCATTGTAGTCTGCCATTTTGAATCTGTCATTGTGTATTTTTTCGCATCATTTTAAATCCGCCATTTTGAATTTTGAAAATCCAAAAACGGATCAGTAATTAGCTACCTCGAATGCCCAGATCTACATTTAACTGCGTGTATGTGCATTTTTTGAGATGAAAAGCTTTTTTAAAAAACCCAAAAAAAATATTTCAAATGCATATATCTAAATTTTATAACAACGGGAAGTTTTTTGGTCCGCTGGCGATTCAAAAAAAAAAAACTTCGCGAGCATTACGATTTTTAAAAATTTCGCCACCAAAATCCATAACGTGGCCTACCTCTATCGTCATACAGGGTGTTTAGTTCATGACTATAAATTTCTCCAGGGATGATGGAGGATCATGTTTGGGGAACTCTCAAATCTCAACTGGTCATGAGATATTGACCCTTTTTCTGTAAATAACTTGTTTGTTTTTGAATACCGTTAACTCAAGAAGAATGCTTTGTATTTTAAAACGTTTAGTTCCATTGGAAAGGTGAGAAATTTTCCTATTAAGTGGTGTTCTCACATGTTTCAGTTAATGACTTTAAATAATCTTTTATGAGAAATTTTTCAAAAGTATTTTTTACGATATTTCGTCTTTTTCTCGAAAATCTAAATCGTCAACGTAATCAGTTTAGTAATTCAGATTGTTCATGTGGAAAATCTGCTTAATTTGCTCTTCGACATGATGCGCTTATCTCTTCTTGTTTTCATGTGTTTGGGTCATTGAACATAAATCTTTAAAATAATTTTCTTTTATATTAGCTCCACTCGTAAAAGTCTTATCTTAAATTTTTCTTTTCTTTGGATAGAAATGCTAATTTTACACCGAAAAATGTTCTAATACCGATCAGTTAAGTGGATTTAGTATTCTTTTAGAAGTATGTTAGTTCAATGTTCTTGTGGTTATTAACATTTTCATTCATTTTCTTAAAAAAAAGTAAATAAAAACATTACTATCATAGAAATATTGCATGCAACAAGTTCTACAATTCCTTCTTTGAATCAATGCCATTAGCTCACAGCCCACATAAAATGAATGATAATGCTAATTATTGATTTGAAAAATTAAAAATTCTTCAAAAAACACTAATTTTGAACAATTTTATCAGTGAAAAGTTACTTAGTACTTTTAACTAAATGATATTTTTATTTAATTCAGTAGAGTTTTTTTAGCTTTCCAAACAAACTATGGGATGAGGGATATAAAGAATATTTTCAGACTAGAGCCTTTGAAGCACTTACAAGTCGACTACATAAAAAAAGTGTAATTAATTTATAAAGAAACATGAAGAGTTTGTAATATAATGTTTATTAACAAATTATGGATCGTCTCGAAACATAATTTTTGGATAATGGTATGTTCATAATTCATTATTTTGAGTAAATTAATAAAAACCATCTTAAAACACTAATGCTTGTCTATTTTACCACTAAAAGGTTACTTAGTTCCATTTATTGAGAGAAGTGCGGGTTTTATTTAGTTGGGAATTTTTTCACCTTTCAGGTACTGTAAGATAATCAAGTAATTTATAGAAAAAGTTCAAAAACTCTGGTACAGTTGAGATAAGAGTGTATGTGTAGAATAATTTTTACCTCTAATATAATCATCTCGTCGAGAGACTCTTAAACATGAACCAAATGCCCTATATATTTAACCCTTACATGCCCAACTTTTTTCTGGTACAGGTTTCAAAAATATTTTTTCTTGAAAACGGTGGAGTAAAGAAACATGAACAGCTTCCCTCCCAGTGCAAGAAGCTGTTCCATTTTTACCTTCCAATGCTGAATACAATTCTCCTAGAATATTTACAATAGTCCAATTGCTTGAAAAACATAGCTAAACATAGTCAAAATTGCTAAGTTTTTTTCAATTTTCAATAATATTGCAACATAACAAAGATATATGACAAATTCATTTTCAGTGATCAACGTAAACTGTCCCTGGCAGCACTGCTCCATCGGAATCCAATCAGACTAATTGCAATAACTTCAGTTCTAGGTTTGATCCTTGTAACTGTTTACACTCAAATGAAAGGTAATAGTCACATTTATTGGCCTTTCTTGTTTTTGTGAATGAATCTTGCCTCAATCAAAAGTTCTAGCTATTTAAAAATGCCCACACACACCGTGGACATGAAAGGGTTAAAACCGTTCTAAGATTACAAAAGTTGACTAAGTTACTGTTTGTAAAAAGCTCTACGTAGACAAATCTAACTGACTGACTCCTATGGCGCCTTAATCTTTTGGTAGAGAGGACGATCTCAAGGATTCAAATGTAGATATTCTTCTAGAACTTTAAATTTCGATTTCGTCTATGGAACCATATTGACGCTAGTTCCAAATAGAAAACACTACTTGTGGACACACCCAAACGACTTCTAACTTGTGATGTGATTCAGGACTAGCGTCAATCTGGTGTCCTAGTTAGATTCGAAATCGAAACGCAAAGTTTTCGATATCTTATTGTTAGATTTGTACACTTCCCTTACTTTAGAGAGAAACACAGTCTATCGAATGTGAATCTTTTATTAAATCCACATCTACATTTCTCAGTAGAATGCCACTGGGCCCTGCACCGAAAAGTGCACTTATTCGCTTTGCGTTAGTGCGGGTGAAATCACGCTCTGATGTTTATTGTTGATTCGTTCAAAATATATAATCAGATAGGTTGCAAATCATTGCCGGATCCAAAAATCTAAACAATTCTTTCAAACATTATAAGGAATGATCATTGAACAATTATATTCGCCATCAGTGCATCATATGAGTAGTATTGTATCAAGATGGATGAAAACCAAACTCGACAAACTCCATTTTAGATATAACAGAAAATATTATGTGAACAGTTCTTTGAGGTCTTCTTCATCGGGCGTACTTGTTTTGGAAACATTTTTTTTCTTAAAACTTTGTTCTAAAAACGTCGGGTATACAGACAAACTATCTGAGTATTAACTAGATTATTATTGGCGTATTACAGTCATCTTTTTGATAAATCGCAATCTTTTGACATACAGATTACTGATCTTCGGGACAAAAATACCAAAATAAACACTAAAATTCTTTTCCATTTTTTCAGTCCCGTTAGTGTCCGATTTCTTGCCCGGACACGCCTCTTCATAAAACCACTCTGCTTAGCCTTATCTGACAAGTTTATTTTTGGATAGCACCCTCTCCGAACCCATCTGATATTTCGCAACAAAGTTACTGCCATTTAGCGGCCCTTTGAACCACCTTCTGTGTATGTATTAGCCCCCAGATTCTCTACAGGGCGAATAATTCACACCCACACGGCACACTGGCTGTTGCTGCTGCTGCTACTACTAGAAGCTTAGGTTGGTGGTGTCGCAAAGAGGAAAAGCCACCCAGCACCCTCTGGTTTAGTCAAATCCCACACATTCTATTTGCGCCATCCGGCACTCGGTTTACACTGGTCGACGGGGAAGTGGGGATATACTTATGTAGCACAGCAGTTGCAGAAAAAAATAGTCGTGACTTTCGTAACTCCTGCTCGCTTGCTGGGTACAAATGGCTAGATGTAACCGGTTTTCGCATGGAAAAACAGACGGAAAGTTGGTTTGCCGTTTTCGTTAAAGGGTAGAACCGTTTCCCAGCAAGCAGCGTAAATCACTCCACTAAGTCCTTATGCAATAGCAGCCACAACTTTTCTGCGGTTCTGTTTCTTTTTCACAAATCACTAAACCAGTTCTTCGACATTTTCACGCTAGTCGTAGCCAGTTGGCAAAAAATAGTATCATTGTTTATTAAATACACAAACACTACAAATCCATCATACCTTGATTTGGTTTTGGTTGTTTCAAAAACTGGAACAGGAAATATCACTTGTCTGGATGTTTTGTTTTTATGATTTTTTTTTTGGTCAACAAAGGCTGTGGCCCCTTTGGAACTACTCCGAAATTCCGACTGACTTTGGGTATATCACAGAACGGATGGTGTCTGGGATGCGTGTTATCCTTTGGAGAAGATCCAAACTGGTTCGCTTGGCAGTTGTCGCGGGGGAAAAAGTTGATTCGGTTGGGTTTGAGGTTGAGATTGATCGTTGAAGATGGTTCGCCGCACTGGTAGACCACTTAAACTGAACTGAACGATGCCGAGGATGGAACTGGAGGTAATATTTAAGGAACACACCACTATATACGCGATCGCGCTGTGCCGCGATCAGGTGAGAGCGAGAGCGACTGCTGCCGAGACGATGAAGAAAACAACTAACTACATAAGCATCTCGCGTGGCTTGCACCGGTATGTACATAAGCACCGGCCAGGGTTTTGGTGGTGCAGCGTCGATCACGGTTTTTCTTCCTCAACCCCACCCGATCCAACCTTCACGAAGATAAATGCTCCACGCTGGTTTTCCGTTGTCCGCATGGCATGATTAGGCTTCATTTTCTCCTCGCGTTGCACTACAACATAGGCACGCGGTTGGGATTAAGAAAACTTCGGGTAAAAATCTTAAGCGACCAGCAGTGTGTAACGAGCGGTGCAGTATACACACACGCAAACGCATAAGTCACGCTGGCTGCCCGGCTCCGCGATGGTACATAGCTAATGCGCGTGCCACCAAGTGCAGTGCAGTGAGCTGGCAGCTGGCCGAAGTTAACAGAAAAGTGGCATGATAACATGCGAAATTCATGAGCACGTACATTATTACGGGTATATTTCAAGAGACCCAGTTCGGCTGTTTGTAACTGACCAGCTGACCGGTTGGGAAACACGGTGCCCCTATGTGAGATCTGTGAAAAACAATCGTTGGTAAAAAAAAGCCGCAAGCAATACCCAATTTCAATTCGAATCATTCCATTCATCAGTTTCTGTCCGCAACGTAACGGTTAGGCTAGGCCCAAAAAGTGAACAATTCAAACGTATGAGCTTCAACTAGGGAAGATTGTTAACCACATTAGCATCGTGGCCCTAGAATTGTTTTACACGCTAAGATTCTACAGCGAAGTTGCCTAGTCCGATTCTTGGAACTCACAACTCCTTTGTTTTGGAAATATTGCTTGTTCAAGGGACGTGAAGTTATGATTAATGGTCTTCAAGTGGGTGAAAACCAATTCTTCTCCACCAAGGAGAAAATAGGTTAAACCACTTTTGCGCTAAGGGCACAAAACCTACAACTAAATTAGTTATGGAATTTGCATTTCGATTTCATCTCATCAGAATCCGAAACTAATTTATTGATAGGACTAGGCTAGCGCCGAATTCTGAGAACAACCGGCGCTAGCTTAGTTCTATCAATAGGTTGGTGTCGGATTCTAATGAGACGAAGACGAAACGCAAATTTTATAACTAATTTAGTTGTAGGTTTTGTGAACTGGATTTATTCAATTTTCTCCTTAGTGGAAAAAATTGGGTTTCAATCAAATTTTTCTCCTAAGGGAGAAAAATAGCATAGCAAAACTGGGTAATGAATCGAATCCTATTCGGTCTGCGACTCGACCTAATATAGGGTTACCAAATGGACTGAGAGCAAATTAAGGACATCCCTGCCAAATCATTTCGGAATTGGAGCCTGAATCAGTTGTCACTTGAGCCAGAATTCTGAAAAAATTCTGGCTTATTTTCCAGCAGTTGAACTAGGACGTTGAATCTTAATCGAGACAAATTGGAATGGTGTAGTGCCAATATTGAATGAAGATAACCACTTTGGCCAAACCGCATATCGAGTTATCCAACAAATTTTGGTTCCCTCTAAGTAAAAGAACTTTTGGTTGGAATGAGTCGCAGAGAGTATGCTTTAACAAAAACAAGCGCTGGAAGTATTTGAAATTGAAATTGATTCTCTTGGAATAAAGTTGATCTGAATAATTTAATACAGGGTGATTCATCATGACGTTTTTTGATCTTTTTTTTTTTTGAAATTTGAAAATGGAGTAAATCGCGAAATGTTTATTTGTCAATCGAAAGAACATTTTTGCCATTTATTGTTTGAAAACAATTTCGTTTAAATGTTGAACATGTTGGCGCTTGAGGTAATCCATTCAACTGGTCCAATTTTTGAGGACGGATTTGAGTATTTCAAGTGGTATCTGGCTAATTAGTCGAGTAATCTTTGATTGTTTGGTGAATAGTGGAATCAGTTGGCCGATTATGTCCACCGCATTATGGTCGGAGTGCACGAAACACATTTCTCTCACACATCGCTGATTTTGGAAAAATATAGTTGAATAATTTGAAAATGGTGAGCATACTGTGGTGGCATGCCCTGTTGAAAACCATCATGTTGAACCACCCTGTATATGCCAAGGTTTGAGACTAAAAATAAGGACATTTGAAGTAAAATAAGGACGCTTTCCAAAAACCTCGAAAATAAGGACATGTCCTTTAAAATAAGGACGGTTGGTAACCCTACCTAATACTATTGTTTCGAAATGAAATTTAAATATGATAGTAATTAAGATAATTGGTGCTGTCCAATTTTATATACCGTTAGAAAAGGAGTTCAACTGACAGCACTGATGAATATGTCGCAGCTATTAACATTTTATTTTTTGAATCCCTAAGCTTATGCTGTTATTTTGGCGAGAAGAATAAGTCGAAATTTTCAATAGTTCTATTGTGAGAATTTTTCGAATATACCTTTCTGACAATTTGTCTGCATTTCTGACAAAGTAATTTCAGTCTTGTTTTTCACATGTGAAAAAATAATTGAATGTTGGAAATTGCCAAATCGTGCGTTTGATTACATTGTAGCATTGATTTACAAACCTTTGGTTCACGCAACAATCCTATATTTCCAGTGAAAAGCATGGTTAGTCGTGTCGCGGAAAACAAGAAATGTAGCATCTGCGGCTTCGATTAGACGCATCCCAGCGAAAGTGATTCCTAGAGGTGTTCTGTTTTTTGTTTAACGTTATTATTAATTAGACGAATTTCGCGCCAACTCGAACAAATGTTGGCAGTACCCTCTCAGATTTTAATGAAACTTTCTGTACACGAAGACTTTGTCACAAAAAGCCACTTTGCATGCTTTGGTTTTCCAAAAATGATGCAGACTGAAAAAGGTCAAACTTTTTTTACCGTTTTTTTTTTCAAATGACTGTAGTCTAAAAAGGACAAATCCTACAAAAACATGTTGTAGGAATGATTTGCACAAAATTTGTCAAATTTTTGAATAAAATATTGAAAAAATTCTTCATCGACTCCTACACTGAAAAAAATCGATTTTGAAAATTTAAAGTCGATTTGGATGAAATTTTGTTCAAGTTGGGCACTTTAAAGGAAAAAAAGTTATTTGAAAAAAACTTTTGCTTGTCCAAACTGAATAAAATAAAAGTCATAATCATCTCAGAATCCAATTTCCCAACTGCTAGTTGCTTGATACGTGCAAAAAGTATTAGTAACGAATTTGGTATTACATCTTGGACTGGACTGGAACAAGGCCGAAGGGATTCGTTCACCGGAAATATGGTACTAGAACACTTAGCGCACGATCATACAACATGTTTAATATCGCGATAACCGCCACTACAAGCGCAGAAACCGCTCTCCACGACCCCAATACGCCGGAGATGAGCATTCTACGTATAATTATTGTATATGCCCTGAGATATCACCCGAATGAAGTCATGACCCTCATTCATTCTCCAACTCCAACCAAGGTTTGTTGGTACCTTTGGGATTCCTGAACTTCCATCACTCTTCGAAATTTACCAATTTCCTAGCGTCCTCTGAGAAGAAATATTTATAAACTCGTTGAATCCACGCGATCTTTCTTATATATCACCTTCTAATGCCTAAATGTCCATCTTCTCATTATCATTCTAATCCAAGTGCCCGCCTTCTTATTACCCGGAATGAAGCACTGCAAAAGAACTCAAACTAAGGTAATCTGAAATAATTTATCAGACAAAGTACTCAAAAACTTCCATGTTTTCTCCAGGAAATATAAAGAGTGCTTTCCATGCTCCATCAAACAGAGAGCCCCCTGTAACTGTAACGATGTGGGCATGCTCGCTGATAGGTAAATATAAAACCATCAGTTTTGTGGGAGAATGTTGGCAGCACAGCCTCTTTTATGATTACACTCATCACTACTGTCATACTAATTAGCCTAAAAGCTATGCATAGGTGTCATCATATGACGAACGTTCCGGGTATTCCAATCACAGGATGAATCGAATACACAACGTAGGCCCTAGCCACCAGACGAAACATTGTTTCTCTGATGATCCGCCCGTTAATTCGTCGACGAACCGGTGTCAATTATTGCGTTTTTCAGCTTTAATCAAGTTTTTCATTTGCATTTGTAGCGTCGCGTATAATGGGAAACATTCGGGCGATCCGACGTTCAAAAGTCCCTTTCGCATACAATTCTAAGAAATCTCTGCCCACCACGAAGTAGGAGACTGTACACGGTTGGTCACGTCAAGTACTCGTTTCGTCTGACCTTTTATCGTAGTGCAAATGCATTGTGTAAAACCTGGGGGAAAATGTAGGGACTGAAATATAGGAACATTTGGGGTTTTTGATGTCCCATGTGGAAATTCCTACTAATTTCTAAGATTACCGAGACCAGGAACCAAGCACTTCGGTTTTGTAACAACACCCTTCAAGGGACACTCTCAAGCCTTTACGAGGCAGCTTAGGAGAGAAAACTGATTT
The DNA here is from genome assembly GCF_030247195.1 of Topomyia yanbarensis. Taxonomy (NCBI): domain Eukaryota; kingdom Metazoa; phylum Arthropoda; class Insecta; order Diptera; family Culicidae; genus Topomyia; species Topomyia yanbarensis. Next base: position 368,325,347 of record NC_080671.1, on the reverse strand, counting down.
TCCTTTTTCGGAAATTTAGGAATTAGAATTACCTTAATAACTGGTTTTAATTAAACCTTTTAGAAGATAGTTTAACTTGCAGCATTCGTATTAACAGCCTAAAGTGTACTCTAATTCACTTCGGTTATATCTCTGACAATACCAACCTTTCCCTTTTTCTCAATTCTTCGTAACTATTTTTTCTCATGCTTTAACAATTACTTTTTATGCAAAAATACACCTGTACTAAAACAATTTTTTGAGTTTTGGGATTTTAGATGATCGCTGGACTTGTTTATTTGTTTATTTGTTTATTTGTTTATTTGTTTATTTGTTTATTTGTTTATTTGTTTATTTGTTTATTTGTTTATTTGTTTATTTGTTTATTTGTTGTACCGTCACCAACAGACCCCTTAGCCCCAATGGTGGTTACTTAAACTAATTACATTTCAGAATACGAATTATTTTAGTTTTTATCGAATTCCTTGTCAGGTTGAAGTCAAACGCCGTCGCCACACTGTTAAACACACGCTGGAGTCCGGTAACAGCGCTCTGGCGCCCATAGTTAGTTCTCCTGAATGGGACTCGCAGAAGAGAGTTTGCGCAGAGCTCGAACGCGAGCTTGAAGATCGAGGCGTCCGAGGATTGTAGGGCAATCCACCCTGGCAGACAGTAAGTCCGAGACGAACAGGGCTCGAGAGCAGTCCCTCCGGATGCTTAGAGTATCGAGCTGTATTAACTGACAACGGTTTTCGTAGCTCGGCAGCTGAAATCTGTTTTGCCAAGGAAGATGTCGGAGTGCAAAGCGTATGAACCGGC